>NC_069502.1:1085620445-1085702945 GCF_027579735.1 Bombina bombina
TATATGTAATGAAACTTTGCAATATATTTTAATCATTTATTTTGCCCCTTTTCATATAATTTAGCTCTTAAAAATAAATTGAGCATTTTCTCAGAACTTGAAAAGCACCCTCCTGGCTTCTCAAGGCTAACTCTTCTACATATGTGCCCCTAGTTGTCTATATCAGATAACAACTGCAAAACAATGCAATTTATATTAACTTTATGACAGCGGCTAGGCTTATTGTATGTGATCTAAAGCCCAGATTAACTCCTTCAAATAAAGCAAATGGTGGTGGGAGATTGACTACTGAAAAATGATTGCAGTAAAAAGGATGTTAATTTGTTGGCTGATATGCTGTTCTATAGCAACACGACAGAAATATCTTGTAATTTCAATGGGCAAGATTACAAGTCATGCAGCAAATAAGTTGCGAAAACACCGTGCGCGTTATGGCTTTTTTGCATTTGGGGTTGCACAGCTATTACAGGTTGCAAAGTAACTTATTTTGCACGCGCGTTAAGCCGCATAATCTACACAGCCAAATTGTGTGCGCGTTCACGTATTCCCCATAGACGACAAGGGAAATAGAAAAAAACACACACAAAACCTTAATATGTTGCGCAAAGCCCTTGTATTCTCCTTGAAAAATGTATATGAAAATGCGAATAATTTATATTGCAAAAAAAGTTTTATACAACGGAATATGTTCTATTTATTTATAAATAAATATTTCTCTTTATATGTGATGATTTTTGAACTGATATATCTATTTATAGCGAGAGATGTATATGAATATATATATATATATATCTAGATATATCTAGATATCTCGAGATCTATATGTGAATATTGCTTTGAAAATCCCTCTGAGATATTGTTTAATGTGCATAAGATTGTAATGTAAAATATTTTCATTATCTACATAGTTAAATATATCTCTATACATAAAAATACTTGTTTCTCTACGTATATGTGTATGTATCTCAATGTAAAAACCTTTCGTCAGCTTTTTTTTTCTAACACCCGAGATCTTGTATCGTTACGCCCTTATAACTTTTATGTGCAATATTTTTTAAAAAAAATAATTTTATTAGACAGTGTTAATATGAGTGTAACTGTACTTTGTAATGTATTTTTGAAGTGTTTCGTGAAACTTTTATGTTACACACAACTGTTAACTACAGCTCTTCCAGCGCAGAAAGGATTGTTGCGTAAAAGGCGAATACGCGTGCGCAATCAAGATTTTTCAAAACTTGTAATAGCTGCACAATGGAAACTGAATGTAAAAAGACCACATAGCCCGTGCACAAATCATAACGCACGACTTGTAATCTTGTCCTTTGTGTTTGCTGTCCCTTAAATGTGTTCCCAGTAATCAATTTTGACTGAGTGTATTAAATGGTTTGCAACTAACTCCTTTACCTTTATTTGGTTATTCTAAAAAATTCTGCTAATATTAAAATTGTAATTATTGCAGCAACGGCTACATATGCAAATAAAAGCATTCTAACATTCCAGTGTATATCCCCCTTTAAATAGTGCCCCTAGATAATCTTTAAATACAATGGACTCTTATCTGTTGCTTGCCTGAGTACAGTGTCACTTTAATGTTGATTGTTGAAAATATGTGTGTGTATATACGTGTATATATATATATATATATATATATATATATATATATTTCCTGGAAAAAAATGTTAAGCAAAAGCTGGATTTGAAATAACAGCATCAGTTGTGTATTCATCATTAATGTTCACTGGCTGGTAAATACAACCCCACACAGTTCTTTTGGTAGTGAGGAATCAACCTCTGTAAGTCAGGCAAGAAAATGTCAGTTTAATTGGGAGAGGAGAATGCATTTTTTTTAGGGGGGAAAAAACTGTCTTAAATTTTAATATGCCCTGTTTAAAGTGATGCAACCTAAAAAAAAGTGACTAAAGTGTACCTTTAAAAATCTTCATATTTTGCACCTATTGGTCAAGTCCATAAAATCCTACTTTTAATTATGATGCTGTTTTCTGAGTGTCAGTTTGGAAAAAAAATAGGAGATTTGCCAGACTTTAAAATGGAAAATCATATTTAAGTAAATCCGTAAGTTTCCATTGCTATTTGTGTGTGTGTGTGTGTGTGTGAACATTTTTTTTCTACATAACTCTTAAAGGACCAGTAAATACAGTAGATTTGTATAATCAACAAATGCATGCTAAAAAGACAATGCAATAAAACTTAGGGGTCGATTTATCAAAAGCTTTGCATGCCTTCTCCTTCGTCGACTGCAGGTTCTCACAAGAGAAGCTGCAGTCTGTATTTATGAAGCAGCTGTCATCAGATCACTGCTTCCTTGCCACTTCTCCACCTTTCTCAATCTACCCAGTTTCGTCTGACGGGGGAGGTTGACAGTTCCTGCCCGCGCGTGATTGGCTGTGCACAGGCATGGGGGCAGCACTGCATGTCAGCACACAATAGCGTTCACGTGCAATGTTAAATTCTTCCAGGGGAATTCAGTTCACCAGAGGTGAGCTGCGGCAAACAGGGGCGCATATGTAAGCCCCTGTCCGCCGTAGATTAATAAATCAAGCCCTTAGTCTGTACTTCAAATGAGTTGTAGATTTTTTTATGACATATTTCAAAGTTATGTCTATTTCCACTCCTCCTGTATTATGTGGCAGCCATCAGCCAATCACAAATGCATATACGTATATTCTGTGAATTCTTGCACATGCTCAGTAGGAGCTTGTGACTCAAAAAGTGTAATTATGAAAAGACTGTGCACATTTTCTTAATGGAAGTAAATTGGAAAGTTGTTTAAAATTGCAGCTCTATCTGAATCATGCAAGTTTAGTGTTAACTTGAGTGCCCCCCATTAAATGGGGTTTTGACTAAATGTATCATACTTTACATTTAGGTCTACAAAGCATTTTAGTTATAGGAATACAATAGTAAAAATTAAACTTGCATTATTCAGGTAGAGCATGCCATTTTAAAACACTTTTAAATTCACTTCTATTTTCAAATGTGCTTTGTTCTCTCTGTATCCCTTTTGAAAAAGAATAAGTGCATATCTTATACAAGTGGGAGCTATCTGCTGATTGGTGCCTGCACACATTTGTCTCTTGTGATTGGCTAACTAGTTGTGTTTAGCTAGATGCCAGTAGTGCAATGCTGTTGCTTCAGCAAAGGATAACAAGATAATTAAGTAAATTTGATAATAGAAAACAATTGGAAAGTTTTTTTATATTGTATTTTCTATCCAAATCACGAAATAAAATGTTGGGGTTTCCTGTCCCTTTAATTAATTAGACTATGACGATGTAACTATTACACCAGCTTATTAGCCTCTTGCGGTCTATGCAACCAACTGTAAATACATTATTTGTAAACACTTGAGTGAATTTAGTTAATAGTAAGAGCTTAACAACTGCATTGTCTAGATTTACAGGTGTTTAAAACTGTCCCTGTATTAGTGATTTGCAAAACTAGTTTAATTTTGGCCAATTAGGGATATATGTAAATGTATGCTCCCATTGTCTTAAGCAATTACATAGCTTGTTTAAGCAAATTTCCGGGTTACAGTATTAACATTTTGGCCATTCTAGAGAAGATGGGACAAGCACAGTTATGTTACACACATCTAAGAGGTGTTTAGGGTCCTAAATAGAGCAAGTAAATGAAGGTCACCCAAGTTGATATCATAGACTTTACCATAAAGTCATTCTGAAGTTGGTTGATGTGTCATGATAGATGACTTGTTATAGATTTCGAGTAAGTTGGCTGATTTTCAGGCAAAGTTGATTTGAACTGATTTTGGCGGAATAGGTCAATTGTTTAACAATTACTTTAGAATTGATGTGTATTTTGAAAATAACTTACTATTTCAGTCCACTTGAAAAGTAAGTGAACTATCACACATTTATTGATATACTTCATGGATTTTACTTCAGTTGAATTTTTTTTCTAATGTGGCAGTTTTGTGTGACAATAGAATAATGGTAATTTGTTACACCTTTTGAAGTAAGAATCATTAATATTATCCCCAAATCTTCAGTTCTTAAATCCTTTGTAGTTAAAAAGGCCTGTGATACTGCACTTCAGGTACATTATGACAAGTTCCAATTTCAAGCACGTCACATGTATAAATGCAATTTCTGCAGATTTCCTTCATAATGGAATGGGAATTTATTGTTTAACAAAACAGCTCACAAAGGTATAACCACAGTACACAAAGTGATGTAATTAGTCTGAAATTTGTCTTGTGTCTGTGCTCATACGCACTTTGCTCTTGTAATTGCTTACACGTCATGGCAATGCTCCAGATGGTATATTTTAGCTGAAAAATAAGATAAACGTGATTAATGTAGAGCTGGAGATTCTTCTTCACAAATACATGAGCAAAGATTGGAGAAATCCTGCAAATTTGTCTTAAAGGATTTATTGTTACCATGGAAGTCTAGGAAACATAACATTTCTATCCCCTAATAAGCTAAAACAAATGTGCTCTTGGTGGAGAGCAAGGGCAGGTTTATATTGCTAGTCACAGGTTACTCAGATGCATTCAGTTTCTCTACTCACTTTATTTCTAGAGACCCCCAGTTCTTTCTGTGATTATATATATATATATATATATATATATATATATATATATATATATATATATATATACTGTATATCTTTTTCTTGAAGTTTCAAGTAAAGTAAAACATAATGAAACACAATAAAGACAGATTCCACCGTCTATACATATTTAAATACATAAAATAAAATAAATTATTTATCCAGCGGATATATTTATTCCAAGTATCAACCTCCAAACTTAAACTCACCATCGAGCATATCTCTTATAACAAGAAGTGCGGTTAACAAGTAGTGCAACTTCTGTTACTTTTACGTAAAAATTCTATCCACAATATACAAATTACCTTATACCATATATATCTTAAATTAAATGATTTAATTACAATATTTTTCTAATAGGGCTACATCAGCCTTGTCTTGATTTGTACTCTTGTCATAGTTACACAAAATACATGTCCAATAGGGGGAGTATTACCTCTAATTAAGTACTCTGTGTGCATTCCATATGGGTACTTGCACTTCCACTTAGCCTATCCCCAAATCCACTTAATGAATCTTATATGAAGGCGGCGCAGTAGTGGGTGAACCCACGTCCCTAAAATGAGTTTTTGCAGGTTGGGATGTCTGAGATTTCAATGATCTTAAAATAATATTGCGTCCAATTAAAATTGTTGTGTTAACCAATCTTACGTTTTCTATTTCCTGTGTGTGTGTGGGGGGGTTATAAAGAAAGGCTATACCTTTAATCTCCAGTTTGAGCTCTTTTCCAAGAAATCTATTTACCCAATAATTAATTCTGTTCCAGAATTTTTGTAACTTAGGACAGGATCAAAAACAATGGCTAAGGTCTGCTTTCAGTAGACCACATCTAGTACATCCCTTTATATCATGGCTAGACCACCTAGAAATGTCCGCTGGAGTGATATAGGCCTTATATATTACTCTCAGGTGAGATTCTCTCCAGCTACTCGAACTAGTAGATTTATGAGCTATCTTATTACTCTGACCTATGTCTTCAGCTGTAATTTCAATAAAATCTTTAGACCATTTTAAATGCATCTTCTCCAGGTTAGCCCGACCTATTTTTTGCATTACTGAATTATATTATTACTGAATTATGCCAAATTAAAATAGTACTTATCCCGGCTTGATACAGTTTCAAATTGGTATCAATGACCCCCCAGAGACCAATTATTCCCATGCTTCTCTAATAATTGAAAGTAGTAATGTCTGATTTGCAAATATGCATAGAATTCTTTGGGCGAAATGTCGAATTCTTGGGATATAGTGTGGAATGATTTAATTGTTTGCAGTTCTATATCTTCTAATTGGAATATGTATCTCAAACCTTTCTGTTGCCATTTTTTAAACATCTTGGAGGTAAGATCGGGTGTAAATTCTGAGTTGCCTACAATAGTCAGGTAATATGATATCTGGTCATTGATCTCTAATTCTTGGTTGTATTTAACCCAGGCTATGTTAAATTTTGTTTTTTTCCTTTCTATATCTTTGGGTATATTTTTAAGATTAGAATGTAATAGTCCTTTAAGTGAAAATGGAGCAGTCATATTTTGTTCCATCTGTGAATATGAAACTAAATCTTTCCCTGTTAGCCAGTCACTGTCGATCTTTACCATAAATAATCGGCTATAAAGCTTGATATCTAGGAGGCCAAGTCCTCCAAAGTCTTCTTTTCTGCATTAGTTTCTTTAATGCCAGCTAGGTTTTTTTTTCCTTTTCAAAGGAAATATGTACATTCTGAAAAGAACTTTTTCAAGTCAGTTTCTCTAATGAAAAAAAGGAAGATTCTGGCAAAGATACAGGATTTTGATTAGCTGCACTTTGGCTGATAGGCTTTGGGGTAATATCTTCCATCTATTTAGGTCTTTAGTGATTGAAGTCCATATTCTATTATAATTTAACTCATACCACTTTATTGGATTCTTACTTAAATTTCTGCAGTGTTTGTGTTTAGCTGTAATTTTCCTCTTACTCATTTACTGTACCCACACATATTATATACCGTTTTTCTCGCCATTAAATGGACTTTCTAAATATACCATTATTTCCATCATATCTTATAATTTACTATAAAAAAAATACAAAATATGAGGAAAAAATGGAAAAAAAACACACTTTTTCTAACTTTGACCCCCAAAATCTGTTACACATCTACAACCACCAAAAAACACCCATTCTAAATAGTTTCTAAATTTTGTCCTGAGTTTAGAAATACCCAATGTTTCCATGTTCTTTTTTTTTTTTTTCCAAGTTATAGGGCAATAAATACAAGTAGCACTTTGCTATTTCCAAACCACTTTTTTTTTTTAAATTAGCGCTAGTTACATTGGAACACTGATATCTTTCAGGAATCCCTGAATATCTCTTGACATGTATATATTTTTAGTTTTCAAAAAAGCTTTATTGGCGAAATAAGAAAAATACAGAGCATTATTATGAGTACAATACAATGTCAGTTGTACATAATTTGCAAACATCTGTACTATTAAGGTTTGCTTGTATAATTTCGCAGATAGGAATTAGATCAATTCAAACAGTATAAGAAAAAAAAAAAACCTAGTCAGGTACTGCAGAAATGTGTACCGACTACATTACTCAAATATCAACTGCAACTGTTTAGTGATACCAGTTAAAATAACAGCAAAAACATAAGAAGAAAATAAAAATATAAATCCTCGGGTACAGATCATACGGTATTTATAGCTTTTAGCAGCTTACACTCCTTACACAGCTGCTTATAATACTGCACTCGATTTAAAGATAATGCTTTAGGAAGGAAGAAGTAGTAGGATAGGGCTACAGGGCAAAAAGAGAGGAGGGTAAGAAGGAGGGGGGGTGAAGGAAGAAGAAGAAGGAAAAAAAAAAAAAAAAAAAAAAAAAAAAAAAATGGGGGGGGGGGGGGGGGGGTTGGGAGGAAATGAACCTCTCTCACGTTATTAACTCACAGTCCTCGTCCCTCCCAGGTCAGCAGCATCATCTCGTGTATGTCAAGTTTTCCAATTTTAAGGTAATGATATCTTTCAAGTCTCAGCAGGTCTGCTACTTTAGTTTTCCACTCCTGAACACTCGGGGTGGCCTGTTTTTTCCAGTAAACGGGAATCAGGCTTTTTGCTCCATTGAGCATCACCAGGAAGAGCCTGGATTTGTCTTCCCTTGTGATCTTAGGTAACTGATGGTATAATAAGTAACTTGGATTAGGAGGGATGATCACCTCGAGAACCCTACTCATTTCAGCCATTATATCATTCCAGTAAGGTGTTAGTAGGGGACAGGTCCACCAAATATGCAATAGGGTGCCATTTTCTCCGCACCCTCTCCAGCATCCCCCATTTGAGTGAGGGTATATGTGTTTTAACCTTTGGGGGGTCAAGTACCACCTGCTCAGCAATTTATATTGTGTTTCCTGAATTCTAGCCGAGATTGATGCTCTCTTTGTCTTGTCAAATATCTTGTTCCACTCTTTGGGTCCAATTTCTAGGCCCAGCTCATTTTGCCATGTCTGTGTGTAACCCGGAAGACAGTCATCCCCGCCTAGCTGTAACATTCTATAAATCTGAGATATCAAATGAGATGGAGGCGCGGACATTGTGCACAAGGTTTCAAAATGTGTTCTGCGTCTAGTCAAGTCCGGTTTGGCTTTATGAGTGTCAAGGTAGTGCCGTGTCTGTGTCACTGTGAACCATGAGGCAAAAGCCCCCCTGTTCCACTCAACTAATGCCGCTTGTGATTTCAATTTACCTTGACAGAGTATATTATACATTGCTGAGTCACCAAGGCTGTAGGTCTTGTTCGGGAAATTGAGCCTTGATAGAAATTCCATATCAGGATTTTCTCTGATTGATGTGATTGGTGAGGATTGCGTCGATACGTAGGTGGCTGTTTTAATCAGTTTATCCCAAATCGAGAACACTTCCTCGATCATTGGGTAGAGTTTGACCTCTAGAGGTCTGTCTTTAGAGGGGGTCCACGCGAGAGCTCCCACGTTGCCCCTCTTCAGCAGCACGCCATCGACCTGAACCCAGGCCTTTTGGGCCGAGTTATGACACCATTCCACTAATCGTTGAAGAGATATTGCCGTATGATACGTTCTCAGGTCTGGAATACCTAGTCCGCCTCTATTCCGAGGGAGGAAGGTAGTTTTCCTATTGATTCTAGGCTTTAGATCTCTCCAAATATAGGACTCAAGAGCAGACTGTATTTGATGAATGATGTGCGAGGCCGCAGATAGTGGGATGGTCTGCATGACATATAGCACGCGTGGCAACACATTCATTTTAACCACTCCGATGCGGCCCATCCAAGAGATGGTTTTATTTCTCCAAGACGATAGATCTTTAAGGATCTCGTCTCTTATGCCCTTGTAGTTCATGTCTACAGTCTCTTTTATGCATGGGGTTAAGTGAATACCCAGATATTTTAGTTTGCCATGTGCTATTTTTATTGGGCATGTACCTTCCAAAATTTGAAAGTCGATGTGGGGAATCGAGATATTCATAATCTCTGACTTGGAAGGGTTTAGAAGAAAGTTCGATACTGTGCCAAAGAGTTTGAACTCCTCTAGGGCCACCGTCAGGGACCCCTTCACATCCGATATCATAAGTAAGACGTCGTCTGCGTACATGGCAAGCTTATGTTCGTCACTTCCTACAAGGACACCATGTATTTCTGGGTTTGTCCGGATCCTGCTCGCCAAGACTTCAATTGTCAATGCGAACAAGAGCGGAGACAGGGGACATCCCTGCCTGGTCCCGTTACGAATCGTAAAGGCGTCAGAGAGTACTCCATTCACCCTAACTCTAGCGTTCGGCGCCGAGTACAGGGACATGATCTGATTTATAAATTTAGAGCCCAGCCCAAATTTCTCCAGAGTGTGTCGCATAAACTTCCAACTGACCCGGTCAAATGCTTTTTCTGCGTCTGTGGAGACCAGGGCCAGAGGGGTTCCAGTGTTGTGGGCATGCGTTATAATCTGGAGGACTTTTAGGGTATTATCCCTTGCCTCTCGTTTCGGAATAAATCCCACTTGATCAGTAGAGATCAGTTGTGGTAAGTATTTGTTTATGCGGTTAGCTATAACTTTCGCCAGAATCTTGATATCTGAGTTTAGTAGCGATATCGGACGATAGTTCTCTGGTCTATTGTCTGGTTTGTTGGGCTTAGGGATTACTGTGATATGTGCTTCGAGCATCGTATGAGGCAGGATCGGAGAGTCAGATAGCCGGTTAAAGAGAATCAACATTTCTGGTGCCAAAATGTCACAGAATGTTTTATAGTATTTAGTTCCAAATCCATCCGGACCTGGACTTTTCCCTGTTGCTAGATCCTTAATGGCTTGTTTAATTTCTAATAGTGTGAATGGAGACTCCAGCGCCTCGGAATCTTGGTCGGAGAGCCTGGGGACCTCCACTCTTTCTAGGTATTCCAATATCTGTTGCGTTTCTCGTGCTCGTGGGGGGGGCTCATCTCCTACTTCATTTACTCTCTGTATGTTATAGAGGTTCTCATAGTAAGATCCGAAGATCTCAGCAATTGATTTACCGTCTTCTCTCTGACCCCCATCTGGATGAGTCATGCTATATACATAATGTTTGGTTTTTTTCCTAGCTATTGCTCTGGCTAGTAGACGTCCAGCTTTATCTCCTTGTTCGTAAAATTGTTGCCTTAAGATTAAGGCAGCTTTTTGATAGTCTACTTGAAGGAACTTCATGAGTTCCGATCTCGCTTGAGTCAATCTCTCGGCTAGTGTAATATCTGCTGGTATTCTTTTATGTGCTTGCTCCGCCGATTCTACATCAGCGAGCAACTTGCGATATTTCTCTCTCCTTCCCCTTATTATTCCAGCCTTTCGCTTGAGAAAGAGGCCTCTGATTGTACATTTATGAGCTTCCCAGATCACTGAGGCCTGGGAATCCGAGTCTTTGTGTATTTGGAAATATTCTATTAGTGCCCTTTCTATTTCCAGTTTGAATACTGGATCCTCCAGGAGGAGGTCATCCATCTTCCAGATGTATGGGGTGGCTGGTACATTGGACCACAATACGGTGCATGTGACCGGAGCATGGTCTGACCATGTAATGGGGAGTATATTGCTGTTCGTGGAGAGTGTAAGTCCGATCGTGTCTGTAAGCCAGTAATCGATTCTGGAGTATTTTCTATGCGGGTGAGAGTAAAATGTGTAATTCTTAGATGTAGGGTGGTGCAACCGCCAAACATCATATAGTGCTGAGTCCCTGAGGGTGGTTAGTATGCGTTTAAGAGATTTATGAGGGACGCTGGAGAGGCCGTCGGAGGTATCTAGGGCTGGGTCCAAGGAGGCATTTAGATCACCACCCAAGAATAGAATACCGGATTGGATCTCGTGTATTTTGTGAATTACTTTCTGAAGGAAGACCTGCTGAGATTGATTAGGGGAATAAACATTGACTAATGTTATAGGTCTATTGTATAGTGAACCTGTGAGGATCAGATATCTACCCTCTGGGTCCCTATATATTTCTGCAAGTTTGAATGGTAAGTCTGCACTGAATAGGACACCCACCCCATTTTTTTTCTGGGGACCTGAGGCGAAGAAGGCCAAAGGGTACTGACGACTATACCAGCGGGGTTCATGGCCTATAGCAAAGTGTGTTTCTTGAAGGTAAACGATGTTACCTCCCTGTCTATGTAAGTCTCTCATCACCATAGATCTCTTAGCTGGGCTATTCAGGCCTTTTGCATTTATCGAAATTAATTCTATGGGACGGGATACAATTCCCAGGCGTGGGTTCGTCATGCTTACCTTATTATTTTGGGACAAAAAAAAAAAAAAAAAAAAAAAAAAAAAGGGGGTAGAGGAGAATAGACTAAAGTTAGGAAAACCAAGAAATACTTACAAGGGATAGGGAAGAGTAAGTCACGTCACAATGAGGGAAGCTTAAATGTGAAGCACTCTGTATAACAGAGTCTTTGTTATAGAAAGAAACTGTAACTGGTATTATGCAGAAACTAATCCGCCTAGAAAGGGACGGATAATACTAATAAACAACAAAAGCAGGGGTAGTGTTCCCCGCCTACTTACGCTATATATATTTAACATTGAAAAAATAAACAACAGTAATAAGTGCATAGAAAAAGGTGCATTTTTCCCGACCTACCCTCCGTATGTTTCTGGGAGGGCTCCTGTGATGAACCTCTTTCCAAATTCCAGGGGGAAACCTAATATGAGGGTGTTAGTCTATGCGATGCGAGGGTCCTTGCCCCTTATGATACTTGATAAATTTAGTAATTGCTTTCAGGTGTTTTATGTACCTGTGGTAAACAGGATTGTTATCAACCACTTATATGCTTCTTGGGTGTTTTCTGCCTCAAGTGGGTAAGGGAAGACCTCTATAAAGATCAAAACTAAGTTTTCTAGGGAGAGGAAGGCCTAACGGTTATATATCCTCTGTTCGGTCCCAATTTGTCCTATGGGTTTAACAGCATTATTTATTCTAAAACATTCTCTTCTTATATACTAGTCTATAATTCTAGGGATCGGCTGTATAATATTTTCCTGTATCCCACAGATCTTGGTTATTATTAAATCAAGCATAACTATTGCTCTACTTATTTAGGGAGGGGCGTAGAGTAAGGGCTTCTGGAATTTACTCCAGAAGATTAGGGCTGCTGGACCGGAAACTCATGTCTCAGGGTTTTTATCTCAACAATGTTCCCTCTATTTGCCTCAAACTAGCTAGGGTACCTCCATTGGACTGTGAGTAACAAACCATTTGGGCCAGATGAGCCATGATTCAGTAAGATCTTATTAATGCCCCTGGGTATTGTGATGGTAACTATAGGGTCAGGTTCTGGTCTAGGTAATAACATATAAGTAGCCACATATGTATAGACACAATTGAACATCATTAGTGTTATAATTATAGACAAACATCTGGTTTTGCTACTAACATTATTCTACGGGATGCGATAACTCTAGGGATCCTCTGTATACTATATCCCTTTATCCCATAGTTCTTGGTTATTATTAATACAAGCATAACTATAACTCTACTTATTTAGTAAGGGGCTTAGATTAAGGGCTTCTGGAATCTGCTTCAGGAGAATGGTACTGCGGGGCTAGAGACTTATGTCTCAGAGTTTTTATCTTAACAGTGTTCCCTCTATTTGCCTCATCCTAGATAGGGTATTCTCCTCAGACTGAGTGTAATAAGCTAGCTTAGTCAGATGAGTCATAATTCAATCAGAACCTAGCAACATATAGGGATATCATGGTGACAGTTACAGAAACAAGTTCTAGTCCGTAAAGTAATAACATATAAGTAATCAAACATGTGCACACACAACTGAACATCATTAGTACTGTGAATTATATACATGCATCAGGTATTGCTACTAATGTTATACTATGGATTGATCATAGGGATTACCATCAGTTAAGAATTGTAACAATTTAAAACACTAATAGGTTATAACTTATCTGAGGTGGTTCTCAGTGTCCAGGAGGTTAAAGCCCAGTTTCAGGGCTACTGCTAGGGAGGGTAGGTCATATTGTCCAAGTAGTGAAAGACAAAAGGAAAAAAGAAATGTTCCTTATGTTCAGTCTGGGAGATGTTGCAGGCCGCTAGGTTCCCCTTCTGCTGGGCCCTCCGGGGCTGCAGGGGCCTTTACAGGAAGTCTTATATTAAGGCCAAGAGCCTGATTGAAGGACGGGAGATCTGATGGTGTCTTGAGGACATGTGTGACATTATTTTTAGTGACCATGAGGCTGGTAGGAAAACCCCATCTATATGGGATTCTATTGGCTTTTAAGGCAGAGGTGACAAACCTGAGGTCCCTCCTCTTTTGGAGAGTAGCTGGACTCAGGTCTGAGTATACTTGCAGTTCAACACCTCTAAATTCTATCTGTTGCTTGTTTCTAGCTAATCGAAGCACTTCTTCTTTTTCTTTAAAGGATAGTAGCTTTAAAATGATGTCTCTAGGTGGAGCCCGTCCTGGAGGTTTAGGGCGCAGCGCCCTGTGTGCCCTTTCAATCTGGATCTCAGGACCCATAATTTCATTTCTGAGATACTTGACAAAATCTTGAATATATTCCTGTATAGCAGGGGGTTCGATTGACTCTGGAACTCCTCGCAGTCTGAGGTTGTTCCTCCTACTGCGGTTCTCGAGGTCCTCAATTCTGTCTAGCAGTGTATGTACTGTGCTCTCTTGCGCCTGCAGAAAGCTAGCTTGGTGCTGGAGATCAGAGCTGAGTACTTCATGCTTTTCTTCTACCTGGGTTACCCTGCGGTCTACAGCTGAAATATCTTGTTTAAGTTCGTGAAACATAGATTTAAAATCTTTCATGGCCTCTTTTATATCTGCTTTGGATGAGAGAAGCTTTATATCTTCTTTGGTCACACAGTTTTGGTGGGTGTGCATTGTGTCAGTATTATGAATCTGTGCAGCTACTCTTTTCTGTTGTGTCTCAGGCTTCTCCAGAGGAGCTGTAGAGTCATTTGCAATTAAAAAATTGTCCATCACTGTGATTTGAGAATTCTTAGGGAGTCTAGCCTGTCTTTTGCTGGTCATTACATATACACCACCAGCCCAAAATGTATGACCTGAAAGCAGTGTAACAGTGTAACAGGCCAAATGACAAGAGTTTAATAGGAATTATGTCTCTGTAAGGTAGTGGTGGCAACGTACATGCAGCCGTTATTATACTATAAGAGGTTAGATTTATCTTGAGGAAACTGAGGCACTGAAATTATAGTAGCAGTCTAATGAATTTCCTTTGCATGCAGTGTTTGCGGTCTATGTAGTTGTAGCCGTGGATATTCCACTGATCTCACATAAGAAGCCTCACATGCAGAACCCACTAGGAGGTCCTGGGATGTAGTACTGGTAAGGGGATAGCAGAGTTCAGTACCTTATAAGTGTTAGATGGAGAGTGTCAGTTCCGTTCGCCACGTGGCTAGGCCTGATGGTGCGGTCTTGTTCGGGCCTGCTCCGCTCCCAATCTGCTACGCTGTTTGAACAGGCTGTGAGGGTTCACCGTGAAGGAGGTCAGTGTCCGGTATATAGTTCCTCCTGATCGCAGCTTGCAGACAGCCTCAGTCGATGTAGCCGTTAGTCTCCTCGGTATGTGCGCTACAGTGCGTGAGTTCACCTTAGTGCAGGACGGCTCCGGAGGTATGCCAGTGTAGTCTGCTCCCGGTGCTATAATGCACCGTTTGTGATCCTCCTCCTAATCAGTAACGTTTTTTGTGTATCGGAGGTATTTGAGTGCGATCACTCCCTCCGGGTGCTGTCAGGCCCAGTGATGGCGGAGCTGCTATCAAGTGTAGCTGCGGCTATTAAGCTGCCTCTGGGTTGTAAAAAGTGTCTCCGATTAGCGGGTTAACGTTAGGAAAGTCAAAAATGCTATTTTCTGCTTAAAATTATTTGATATATGCACTTATTTTAGCGTAAGTTCAGCAGGGACATCAGAGCTTTTCTAGAAAGCAGCCATCTTCAGCTATGGCTAGGCTCCGCCCCGACATGTATATATTTTTATTTAGAAGAAATCCCAAAGTATTGATCTAGGCGCATTGTGGTATATTTCATGCCACCATTTCACCGCCAAATGCGATCAAATAAAAAAAAAAAAATGTTGACTTTTTCACAAATTTTTTCACAAACTTTAAGTTTCTCGCTGAATTTATTTACAAACATCTTGTGATATTATGGCATAAATGGTTGTAAATGCTTCTCTGGGATCCCCTTTGTTCAGAAATAGCAGACATATATGGCTTTGGTGTTGCTTTTTGGTAATTAGAAGGCCGCTAAATGCCGCTGCACACCACACGTGTATTATGCCCAGCAGTGAAGGGGTTAACTAGGGAGCTTGTAGGGAGCTTTTAGGATTAATTTTAGCTTTAGTGTAGTGTAATAGACAACCCAAATTATTGATCTAGGCCCATTTTGGTATATTTCATGCCACCATTTCACCGCCAAATACAATCAAATAAAAAAAAAACTGTTACATTTTTCACAATTTTAGGTTTCTCACTGAAATTATTTACAAACAGCTTGTGTAATTATGGCACAAATGGTTGTAAATGCTTCTCTGCGATCCCCTTTGTTCAGAAATAGCAGACCTATATGGCTTTGGCGTCGCTTTTTGGTAATAATAAGGCCGTTAAATGCTGCTGCGCACCACACTTGTAATATGCCCAGCAGTTAAGGGGTTAATCAGGTAGCTTGTAGGGTTCATTTTTAGCTTTAGTGTAGAGATCAGCCTCCCACCTGACACATCCCATCCCCTGATCCCCCCCTGACCTCCCTCAAACAGCTCTCTTACCTCCCCCACCTCACAATTGTCACCGCCATCTTAAGTACTGGCAGAAAGTCTGCCAGTACTGAAATAAAAATATTTTTTTTTTTTTTTTTTTAAATTTTTTTTTTTCATACTGTCTGCAGTCTGCATCCCCCCTTACTCCACAACCTCCCTGATCCCCCCATACATCTCTCTAACCCTCCCCCTCTACCTATTTGCCGCCATCTTGGGTACTGGCAGCTGTCTGCCAGTACCCAATTTGCCCCCCAAAATAGTTTTTTTTTTACTTTTTAGATAAAAATATGTTTTCTGTAGTGTAGCTGGCCCCCCTTAATAATCTACATCCCTCTCCCTCCCAGATCCCTTACTACTCAAAGAAGATCCCCAGGCATCTGCATTGGTTATATTTTTTTCTGTTTCTTTCGGTATTATTTTGCACCCGCCCCCGCTCCCCCCCCCCGCCGCAACCGCCGAAATTGCCGTAACTGCTAGTGAATACAACAGATCTGGGGCATATACATATCGGTCCTCCAAGAAGTTGCTCCCACCCACCAACGAATGTTTGATCGCTATAGTCCGATGCAGAGAGGGCCACAGAGTGGCCCTTTCTGCATCGGTGGGTAAAATAAGGGATTGCAGTGATGCCTCAATATTGAGGCATCACTACAATCCCTTGTAAGCAGCTGGAAGCGATCATGATCGCTTCCAGTGCTTCTAACAACAGAGGACATACCAGGTACGTCAATTGTCATTAAGGGAATGTTTTTCTATGACGTACCTGGTACGTCCTCTGTCATTAAGGGGTTAATATGATGCCTAAATATTGAATCTGTTCTTTCACCTCTTTAAAGGGTGTGATAGAAATACTTCTAGCATTTTTATGTAACCATAGGATTTCTGATTTAGACAGGTTGATCTTATAGCCCGAAAATGAGCTAAATTTTTGTATGATAGCTAATAAAATTGGAATGCTTTTTTTAGAATCCCCTATAAAAATCAGTAGGTCATCAGCATAGATCGATAGGACTAATTTCCTGCCACCCAAGAATATGCCATCTAATTATTTCCTAAGTGCTATCGCCAGCGGTTCTATTGCCAAATTAAAAAGTAACGGTGAGAGAGGGCAGCTCTGTCTGGTGCCTTTAGTAATATTAATTATTGGGGAGAGTTGAGCATTAATTGTTAATACTGATGTTGGTTTGCTATATATCATTTGGATAAAATTCTCGAAACATCCAGTCAGCCCAAATTTGCTTAGAGAGGCAAATAAGTGATCCCATGTGATAGAGTCAAAGGCCTTCTCTGCATCAATAGTAATCACTGCAGCCTCTCTTTGCCCTCTATCTTGTAACTCTTGATTGCTAAACCAGAAGTGTTCAATTAGTGACTAAACTCTGCGCATGTTCTTTGTGGGGTTCCTACCATTCAAATATCCGGATTGGTCTGTATGAATTAAAGGACCCAAGATGAGTTTAAGCCTTTAAGTCACAATTGAAATCAAGAGCTTATAGTCATTGTTTAGCAAAGAGATAGGCCTATAGGTGTCAACTGACTCTAGGTCTTTAGCTTTTTTAGGTATAATGTAATGATAGATGAAGTAAAATAAGAAGATGACATTTTATTTTGAATATAATACAGGTTGAAAAGACGTTGTAAGATTGACACAATAGATTCTTGGAGTATTTTATAAAATTCAATGGGCAGTTGATCAGGACCCGGTGCTTTGTCGAATGCTGCCTTCTGAATCTCTTTAGTAATTTCTTCTTCTGAAATTGGTGCATTTAAGAGGTCTCAACTTTCTCTACTTAATTTGGGAACTCTTATTTTTTCCCAAAACGACTGTTCTTTTAGACTTATTAATACCACTACACATGTAAATTTCTTGATAAAAGGTATGGAATATCTTTTTAATCTCCGTACTAAACACAGATCTCCCTTTATATCTGTATTAATGGCTTCAATATAATTTTTCTTTTTGCGCGACTTTGGTATATTAACCAACCATTTAATTCTTTTACTTGAGAAGGACATAAAGAAGGCTTTATTTTTATTTTCCTTTTGACCTTCTTTCTGGTGTAAGAAGCTATACCTCTCTTTCTTAGCATCTTGATATTTACGCCATAGTCTGATATTCGGCTTGTCTACGTATTTCCTATAGAGGTTCCTCACTGTTTTGGTGAGCTGATTTTCCCTGGCTTTAGCTATCTTCTACTATTTAGACAAAAGTGCCTTAATCTCCCCTATAAAGAAAGCTTTCGATGCTTCCCAGAATATTTTAATTTTGTTTAAATATGTATTATTTTTTGTCATAAAACTCTCTCCATAACCTTCTTAATTCATGCTGAAATCTGGTATTGTGTAGTAAATATTTCAGAAAATGAAAACTATTATTACCATTCAGAAGGTTATTTCTGTATTGAAATTGAAGGGATATACATATATGATCTGAGAGGTATATATCTTGTATTTTAGTTTCCAGTTCTAAATAGAGCATGTTTTCACTTATTAAGAAAAAATCTATTTGTGAAAAAGTTTTATGTGTCTTAGATTCACAGGTGTATGTTCTGCTGTCTGGATTATGGGTGCGCCAGATGTCTTTAAGTTTGAGACTTTTACAGAAGTTATCAAGAAATTTAGCTTCCCTATTGTAGCGTCTGAAGCTTTTGACTGCCAACTTATCCAGTTTCGGATGTGGAGTCATATTAAAATCTCTCATAATAATTAGATTATGAATAACGTATGGTAATAATTTTACATAGAGTTTATCCCAAAGTCTATTTAGAATTGATTGGGCCATTAGATATTGCATAAAACATATCGGGTTTTAGCAACCTCAAAATGTATAATAATAAATCGTTCTCCCTTGTCTAAATCCTGTGCAATAATGTTAAAATCTAGGTTTTTATTGAATAAGCATACTACCCCTTTCTTTTTCTTGTCACAAGGGGTGGCAATAACCTCTCCAATACATTTAGACTTAAATTTACTAATTTCTTGTGCATTCAGATGGGTTTCTTGAATGACCAAACACAAAAAAGACTAATAAGCGCAGAGTGTAATCACTAAACTCCTGAATCACCTAAGGGTCCCTCTCAAAGGTGTAGAAAATTAGCACAAACAGTACAAATAGACCAGGAGCGCTAAAAAAGCTAAAAGTGATAGGGTAATAGTAGCCTAATAATAATAAAATGCCAAGTGTATGTGCAAAAGATTATGTGCAAAATTATTTCATAAAGTGCAAAAAATCAAAAATGTAAAAAATGTTCCAGCCAGGTATATATATCTTAATATATGCCTAAGTGATATATAGATAATGCTGATATGTCTAGAAAAGACTTTCATAAAGTGCACAAGTGTAAAAAATGATCCAACCAGGTATATATATCTCTTAATATATGCCTATGTGTAATATAAATAATACTGATGCGTCTAAAATGCTTTCATAAAGTGCACAAGTGTAAAATTGGTCCTCTGACCAGAGTGCGTGTAGAAACCAGAACGGTGATTACAGAGATAGTTAAAAATAATGCAAATGTGAAATATACATGAAAATTTATTAATACATGGCCAAATATGCAAACATTATATGCAATAAAAATGATATATAAAAAACGGACGTCTCCGTATAAAAGTTAGGTTGCCACAACACAAATTATCTAAATGCGTATAGTCAGTTGAAAAAGCTTTCAGTATTAGTGCAAAAGCCACATTTCTTAATAAATAGTTTCTTTTTGTGAAGGGGAAATCCTTTTAGCTTAACCCCAGCAGTTCAGTCAGACCAGTCCGTCAGTTTGGAATTACCGCCGTGGCGGAGTGACGTCACTCTTATAGGCGTTGTCCTCAATCTGTGATCCGATTGGTCCTTAGGTCCCGGCTCGAGTTCCTAAGCTGCCGTGTTCCGTAAACTGTAGTATCCCCTCTTTAGTGCTGAATAGCACGCAGGATACTTTTTGTAGTATGCAAACAGTTGAATGAGTGCTGAAACTCCTGGTTTCACCTTAGAGTCCGATGGGCACTATATCAGTGCATAAGCGCAAGTTCCAATAGGTCTGCGAATATTTGCCTGTCAGGGTATTAGTGTGACAGGAATAGGTCCACAGCTTCAAAAGCGAATTCACTACTATTCACTACTATTGTTGCTGAATTCGCTTTTGAAGCTAAAAATTGCAAAGTATCTAATTACAAAAAATAAAAAAATACTAAATTACAAAAAATAACAATCGCTATTATTATAGCGTGGCCGATGTTGTGGTGAGAGGGAATAGGGGTTAATAACTTTAGTATAGTGGCGGCAATATTGGGAGCGACAGATTAGGGGTTAATAGATTTATTTCTGTGGCAGCGATATCGGGAGCAGCAGATTAGGGGTTAATAACATTATGTAGGTGGCGGCGATGTCAGGGGCAGCAGATTAGGGGTGTTTAGATGTGGGGTTTATGTTAGGGTGTTAGGTTTAAACTTTATTCCCCCCCCCCCCCCATAGACATCAATGGGGCTGCGTTACGGAGCTTTTCATTCCGCGATCGCAGGTGTTAGGCTTTTTTTCTGACCCGCTCTCCCAATTGATGTCTAGGGGGAAAGCGTGCACGAGCACATCAAAACAGCACTTGAATTGTGTGCTGTATGGCGCTTAAAACCACCATATCGCACTATAGAGGGTTAAATAATGCAACTTTTGTTGCGTTCGTTAATTTCCCTATATAGTGCATAACTTGTAATCTAACTGAATGTTTCTGTGTCATTGGTCACTCTAAGTTTTGCTGGGTAGAGAATTGAGGCTCGCATACCCAATTTAATTAGCTGCGTGCATAATGGTGAAATTTGTCATCTTTTAGTCGAGGTACAGAATATATACAGCACACTCAAACACTTACATACATACAATACACACAAACACATATGTAGAGTAAACACACATAGGTACAGCACACGTACATACATACAGTATACACACACATATGTAAAATACACACACACACATATGCAGCACACGCATGTACAGTACACACACACACATACATACAGAACAAAAACACACACACAAACACACACAATATATCAGCAATCAAGTACTACATTATTATTATTATCATTTATTTGTATAGGGCCACCAAATTGTACATTGCAAATGATAGGCATACAAATTAAATGTGCAGGGTTTTGCAAATCAAAGTAGTCAAGGGATGCACCCTTGTGCATATGCTTACCTGGTATATTATGTCCAAATCTTAATAAGCTTCTGCCCTTTTCTAAAAAATCCTATGTGACATGTAGCAGAGTAAGGCAAACTGCACCATATTTGAATAATGCACTCCAGTCTTTCAGGGGATTTGAAAGAAACATAATTAGTGGTGGCAAATTCAGTAAAAGCAGACAAAATAAATAATAAACATAGGCCTAGATTTGGAGTTTTGTCGGTAACGACCCGTGTAGCTAACGCCGGCTTTTTTCTGGCCGCACCATAAAAATAACTCTGGTATTGAGAGTCCACATAAAGGCTGCGTTAGGCTCCAAAAAAGGAGCGTAGAGCATATTTAACGCAGCTTCAACTCTCGATACCAGAGTTGCTTACGCAAGCGGCCAGCCTCAAAAACGTGCTCGTGCACGATTCCCCCATAGGAAACAATGGAGCTGTTTGAGCTGAAAAAAAACCTAACACCTGCAAAAAAGCCGCGTTCAGCTCCTAACGCAGCCCCATTGTTTGCTATGTGGAAACACTTCCTACGTCTGCACCTAGCACTCTAACATGTACCCCGAGTCTAAACACCCCTAACCTTACACTTATTAACCCCTATTCTGCCACCCCCGCTATCGCTGACCCCTGCATATTATTATTAACCCCTAATCTGCCGCTCCGTAAACCGCCGCTACTTACATTATCCCTATGTACCCCTAATCTGCTGCCCTAACATCGCCGACCCCTATATTATATTTATTAACCCCTAACCTGCCCCCCACAATGTCGCCGCCAGCTACCTACACCTATTAACCCCTAATCTGCCGACCGGACCGCACCGCTATTATTATAAAGTTATTAACCCCTAATCCTCCTCACTAACCCTATAATAAATAGTATTAACCCCTAATCTGCCCTCCCTAACATCGCCGACACCTAACTTCAAACATTAACCCCTAATCTGCCGACTGGAGCTCACCGCTATTCTAATAAATGTATTAACCCCTAAAGCTAAGTCTAACCCTAACACTAACACCCCCCTAAATTAAATATAATTTAAATCTAACGAAATAAATTAACTCTTATTAAATAAATTATTCCTATTTAAAGCTAAACACTTACCTATAAAATAAATCCTAATATAGCTACAATATAAATTATAATTATATTATAGCTATTTTAGGATTTATATTTATTTTACAGGTAACTTTGTATTTATTTTAACCAGGTACAATAGCTATTAAATAGTTAAGAACTATTTAATAGCTAAAATAGTTAAAATAATTACAAAATTACCTGTAAAATAAATCCTAACCTAAGTTACAATTAAACCTAACACTACACTATCAATAAATTAATTAAATAAACTACCTACAATTAACCTAACACTACACTATCAATAAATTAATTAAATACAATTCCTACAAATAAATACAATTAAATAAACTAGCTAAAGTACAAAAAATAAAAAAGAACTAAGTTACAAAAAATAAAAAAATATTTACAAACATAAGAAAAATATTACAACAATTTTAAACTAATTACACCTACTCTA
The DNA here is from genome assembly GCF_027579735.1 of Bombina bombina. Lineage (NCBI taxonomy): Eukaryota > Metazoa > Chordata > Amphibia > Anura > Bombinatoridae > Bombina > Bombina bombina. Next base: position 1,085,643,027 of record NC_069502.1, read on the forward strand.
AGCCCCCTAATAAAATAACAAAGCCCCCCCAAAATAAAAAAATGCCCTACCCTATTCTAAATTACTAAAGTTCAAAGCTCTTTTACCTTACCAGCCCTGAACAGGGCCCTTTGCGGGGCATGCCCCAAGAAGTTCAGCTCTTTTGCCTGTAAAAAAAAGCATACAATACCCAAGCCCCCCAACATTACAACCCACCCCCCACATACCCCGAATCTAACCCAAACCCCCCTTAAATAAACCTAACACTAAGCCCCTGAAGATCTTCCTACCTTGTCTTCACCTCACCGGGTTCACCGATCTGTCCAGAAGAGCTCCTCCGATGTCCTGATCCAAGCCCAAGCGGGGGGCTGAAGAGGTCCATGATCCGGCTGAAGTCTTCATCCAAGCGGGGCAGAAGAGGTCTTCCATCCGATTGAAGTCTTCATCCAAGCGGCATCCATCTGGAGCGGAGCGGCAGCATCCTGAAGACCTCCGACGCGGAACATCCATCCTGGCCGACGACTGAACGACGAATGACGGTTCCTTTAAATGACGTCATCCAAGAATCCTATCAGCCAATCGGAATTCGAGGGACGCCATCTTGGATGACGTCATTTAAAGGAACCGTCATTCGTCGTTCAGACGTCGGCCAGGATGGATGTTCCGCGTCGGAGGTCTTCAGGATGCTGCCGCTCCGCTCCAGATGGATGCCGCTTGGATGAAGACTTCAATCGGATGGAAGACCTCTTCTGCCCCGCTTGGATGAAGACTTCAGCCGGATCATGGACCTCTTCAGCCCCCCGCTTGGGCTTGGACCAGGACATCGGAGGAGCTCTTCTGGACAGATCGGTGAACCCGGTGAGGTGAAGACAAGGTAGGAAGATCTTCAGGGGCTTAGTGTTAGGTTTATTTAAGGGGGGTTTGGGTTAGATTAGGGGTATGTGGGTGGTGGGTTGTAATGTTGGGGGGCTTGGGTATTGTATGTTTTTTTTTTCAGGCAAAAGAGCTGAACTTCTTGGGGCATGCCCCGCAAAGGGCCCTGTTCAGGGCTGGTAAGGTAAAAGAGCTTTGAACTTTAGTAATTTAGAATAGGGTAGGGCATTTTTTTATTTTGGGGGGCTTTGTTATTTTATTAGGGGGCTTAGAGTAGGTGTAATTAGTTTAAAATTGTTGTAATATTTTTCTTATGTTTGTAAATATTTTTTTATTTTTTGTAACTTAGTTCTTTTTTTTTTTGTACTTTAGCTAGTTTATTTTATTGTATTTATTTGTAGGAATTGTATTTAATTAATTTATTGATAGTGTAGTGTTAGGTTAATTGTAGGTAATTGTAGGTAGTTTATTTAATTAATTTATTGATAGTGTAGTGTTAGGTTTAATTGTAACTTATGTTAGGATTTATTTTACAGGTAATTTTGTAATTATTTTAACTATTTTAGCTATTAAATAGTTCTTAACTATTTAATAGCTATTGTACCTGGTTAAAATAAATACAAAGTTACCTGTAAAATAAATATAAATCCTAAAATAGCTATAATATAATTATAATTTATATTGTAGCTATATTAGGATTTATTTTACAGGTAAGTATTTAGCTTTAAATAGGAATAATTTATTTAATAAGAGTTAATTTATTTCGTTAGATTTAAATTATATTTAACTTAGGGGGGTGTTAGTGTTAGGGTTAGACTTAGCTTTAGGGGTTAATACATTTATTAGAATAGCGGTGAGCTCCAGTCGGCAGATTAGGGGTTAATGTTTGATGTTAGGTGTCGGCGATGTTAGGGAGGGCAGATTAGGGGTTAATACTATTTATTATAGGGTTAGTGGGTTAGGGGTTAATAAATATAATACAGGGGTCGGCGGTGTTAGGGGCAGCAGATTAGGGGTACATAAGGATAACGTAGGTGGCAGCGCTTTGCGGTCGGCAGATTAGGGGTTAATAAGTGTAGGTAGCTGGCGGCGACGTTGTGGGGGGCAGATTAGGGGTTAATAAATATAATATAGGGGTCGGCGGTGTTAGGGGCAGCAGATTAGGGGTACATAAGGATAAAGTAGTTGGCGGTCGGCAGATTAGGGGTTAAAAAAATTTAATCGAGTGGCGGCGATGTGGGGGGACCTCAGTTTAGGGGTACATAGGTAGTTTATGGGTGTTAGTGTACTTTAGAGCACAGTAGTTAAGAGCTTTATGAACCGGCGTTAGCCCAGAAAGCTCTTAACTACTGACTTTTTTCCTGCGGTTGGAGTTTTGTCGTTAGATGTCTAACGCTCACTTCAGACACGACTCTAAATACCGGAGTTAGGAAGATCCCATTGAAAAGATAGGATACGCAATTTACGTAAGGGGCTCTGCGGTATGGAAAAGTCGCGGCTGAAAAGTGAGCGTTAGACCCTATTTTGAGTGACTCCAAATACCGGAGGTAGCCTAAAACCAGCGTTAGGAGCCTCTAACACTGGTTTTCACGGCTAACGCCAAACTCCAAATCTAGGCCATAGAGTGAATACATTTTACTATGTTATAGTTTGAGGATTTAATTTTGAGTTTGCGTTTAAAAAATAAATGATATATTTTGCCATCTACAGATAAAAATTTATTTGAGATCTGGCCTCTCACCACAGGTTTCCATTAACTCATTGAGACAACAGTCCATGTTTTAAAAGATAATGCAGACTAATACATAGCTGCAACAAGAGCAGTGTTACACTAGTAATAGAATTAGCAACTTGTTTAAAACCAACTTGTTTTTATTTTGTCCATGTGAAATGCATCAGTGTTTTCACTAGCACAGTAAATGGTTTATCATACAGGTGATAATGTTTATTTTCTGAGCTGTCATTTGTTTAATATTAGTCCATATTGTCCTATGTCCCTTTGACTAGTTATGAATTGTAGAATTCTATTTGACTATACACAATCTGTTCAAAGAACTTTGACTTTTCAACCAGGTGGGTGCTTCAAGTCCGAAAAAAATTAACTCTATCCACAATCAGCCAACAATTTCAAAAAATAAAATCAACTTGGAATTTATCTGACTTTAACTGACCAGATTGATAAATTGTGACGGCTAAACTGGATTTTGAGTGACTGTAAAGCATTTACTCAGGTAAACCCATCTTTACAAATTACTTACAATATATTTTAATTTAATTTAATATGATTGCCTGACCTTGACAAAATTGCCTTGGTAACTATTGACATTTGTTCACAGTCAAAACAAACAGTTGTAGGTACTAACTCAATGCCTTAATCTGAAAATCAGCCTCACAAGATCGTTCGTTATGTGTTATGAAATCTCTGACTTGATCCATGGAGGCCTAGTTATCAACGTGTCTACTTACTTGCCTTCGCCGGCCCAATACGCCCGCCTAAGCTCGCCTACCATCGCCGCCGCGGACCTGAATAATCTCGCCAAAGTTATCAATAAAGCTGTCAAAAAGCCGCGCACCAAGTAGTTATCATCCAGACGCCGCCTGGATGATGACTTCAATCGGATGGAAGACTTCTTCAGCGCCCCTTGGATGATGACTTCAATCGGATGGAAGACTTCTTCAGCGCCCCTTGGATAATGACTTCAATCTGATGGAAGACTTCTTCAGCGCCCCTTGGATGATGACTTCAATCGGATGGAAGACTTCTTCAGCGCCCCTTGGATGATGACTTCAATCTGATGGAAGACTTCTTCAGCGCCCCTTGGATGATGACTTCGGCTGCTGCGGATGTCCTCTTTTGTTCCATCCGTGATCGGCTGGCTGAAGACGGCTAAAGGTAGGATGATCTTCAGGGGGGTAGTGTTAGGTTAATTTAAGGGGGATTTGGGTTAGAGTAGGGGTATGTGGGTGGTGGGTTTTAATGTTTGGGGGGGTTGTATTTTTATTTTACAGGCAAAAGAGCTGATTTCTTTGGGGCATGCCCCGCAAAAGGCCCTTTTAAGGGCTGGTAAGGTAATAGAGCTGTTAACTTTTTAATGTAGAATAGGGTAGGGCATTTTTTTATTTTGGGGGGCTTTGTTATTTTATTAGGGGGCTTAGATTAGGTGCAAGTAGCTTAAAATTGTTGTTGTATTTTTTTAAATGTTTGTAACTTATTTTTTTTTATTTTTTGTAACTTAGTTTTTTTATTTTTTGTACTTTAGTTAGTTTTTTAATTGTAGTTATTTGTAGCTAATTTTTTAAATTAATTTAATGATAGTGTAGTGTTAGGTTTAATTGTAACTTAGGTTAGGATTTATTTTACAGGTCATTTTGTATTTCTTTTAGCTAGGTAGGTATTAAATAGTTAATAACTATTTAATAACTATTCTACCTAGTTAAAATAAATACAAAGTTACCTGTAAAATAAATATAAATCCTAAAATAGCTACAATGTAATTATTAATTACATTGTAGCTATCTTAGGGTTTATTTTACAGGTAAGTATTTAGTTTTAAATAGGAATAATTTATTTAAGTATAGTGTAGTGTTTGGTGTAATTGTAACTTAGTTTAGTTTTTATTTTACAGGTAAATTTCTCTTTATTTTAACTAGGTAGCTATTAAATAGTTAATAACTATTTAATAGCTATTGTACCTAGTTAAAATAAATTAAAATTTGCCTGTAAAATAAAAATAAATCCTAAAATAGCTACAATATAATTATTATTTATATTGTAGCTATATTAGGGTTTATTTTAAAGGTAAGTATTTAGTTTTAAATAGGATTAATTTAGTTAATAAGAGTTAAATTTATTTAGATGTATTTAATTAATATTTAAGTTAGGGGGGTGTTAGGGTTAGGGTTAGACTTAGGTTTAGGGGTTAATAATTTTATTATAGTGGCGGCGGTGTAGGGGGGCAGGATAGGGGTTAATAAATTTATTATAGTGGCGGCGGTGTAGGGGGGGCAGGATAGGGGTTAATAGGTATTATGTAGGTGGCGGCGGGGTCCGGGAGCGGCGGTTTAGGGGTCAACATATTTATTATAGTGGCGGCAGGGTCCGGGAGTGGCGGTTTAGGGGTTAACATATTTATTGTAGTGGCTGCGGGGTCCGGGAGCGGCAGTTTAGGGGTTAATCAGTTTATTAGAGTGGCGGTGGGCTCCGGGAGCGGCGGTTTAGGGGGTAATATATTTATTTAGTTGCGGCGGTGTAGGGGGGGGCAGATTACGGGTGTTTAGAATCGGGGTACATGTTAGGGTGTTAGGTGTAGACAGCTACCATAGGAATCAATGGGATGTCGGGCAGCAGCGAATATGAACTTTCGCTATGGTCAGACTCCCATTGATTATGGGATCTGCCACCTCCAGGGCGGCGGATTGAAAACCAGGTACGCTGGGCCGGAAAATTGCCGAGCGTACCTGCTAGTTTTTTGATAACTAGCAAAAGTAGTCAGATTGTGCCGAACTTGTGTTCGGAACATCTGTAGTGACGTAAGAATCGATCTGTGTCGGACTGAGTCCGGCGGATCGAAGCTTACATCACTAAATTCTACTTTTGCCGGGCTGTAGTGCTTGATAACTATAGCGAATCAGCCTCGCCACAAATACGCTGCGGAATTCCAGCGTATTTGAGGTTGACTGCTTGATAACTAGGGGCCATAAAATCAGCTTGATTTCACCAGTCAGTGTCCAGTTAATTTTTTGTGGATAGTCTAATTGGAGATTTTTTTTATTTTTTTTAGTTGGCTATTTCATCTAAAAGTTGAACAGACAAATATATGCTAATTATATGAATAGAAAGAGCCCTATATATGCATTTGTATGTGTATATATATATATATATATATATATATATATATATATATATATATATATATATACACACACACACACACACATATATTTATGTGTGTGTGTGGGTGTGTGGTTAAAATAAGAATTTTATTTACTTCATAGTGCTACAGTTTAAAATATGAAAAAGTTGTCTTTTTTGGAACACACAACACATGTGTAAGATAGTATGCATTTGTGTTGACCAGAGGGGGGGGCAATTTGTAAACTGCTTTATATCTTAATGCTTATACAATGCAATATTGTGCACAAAGGTTGCTGACATAATTAAAAAAAACTTTATTGATTAATCAAAATTATTCCATAGACAACTTCAGGGGCCAGGAGCCCACCCTACAACATGGCAGCCCATCCTATACCCCCCCAACCTGATCATCCCTTTTACTATTGTGATATATTGTGATAGTCTCAGCAGGGTGCTCTATCCATTTGATCCGTATAAATGTTATCTTGTATACCGCCTATGTTTATAGCGCTGCAGAATCTGTTGGCACTCTACAAATACCTGATAATAATAAAATAATAGTTTCCCATAACTCTATATGTGTGTGTTTAAACATATGGGTAAATGCTATGCTTTTTCAATGGTAGGCCTTTGAAATTGACTATCATTAGTGACCTCTCTACTTTTGACTTTGCACCCCTACCTATTGTTCTTGACACCTCTGATTTTTTCATAAGTTACTTTTATTAAACAAAAATATCATCATAATTTAAATGTTTAATTTCATAGTATCAATGTATTGTGCGTCTTATTTTATTTCCTCATTTAGCAGAATTTTCCTTACAGAGGACAGATTTAAACTTGTTTTTACTGCATAGCACAGACAATATTTTTTTTAATGCATTGGTTGGGGGTAATAGTGCCATGTGTACTGTTTATTAATAGGTTTAAATATTTTTAATTTAACTATAAAATATATTCTAGAGTTATATTCCCCTAATATATATATATATATATATATATATATATATATATATATATATATATATATATATATATATATATATATATATATATATAATTTATTTAAACATTCCTCAAACCTGACATTTTCCCCTAGTGTCAAAAATCGTTCTAAAGTTTGAGTGGTTTGAATTTCTATGACTAATGATCTCTGTCAATTTAGGACATTTGGAGAGCAATTTTTGTTCAGTGTATTGAAGCCAAGAACGTATTACATGACATCAATACCCTCTTGAGTGTTTAGAAATGTGAAACATACAGTATATAAGGCTATTTGTCAATGTTTTACCATTAAAAAAAAAAAGTAAAATAAGAAGCGCCACAGCAACACCAGATTTATTTGTAATGCTTATTTTAATATGGAAAACACTGTAAAATTTTCCGATGACAAAACATGTTGAAAAATGAAACCATAAAATTATAAGTGAAAAAAATATTTTAGGTTTTAAAATACTGCAGATTTATTTAGTGTTGATAATTTTTTTTACAGTTTTGCAGATGGTACTTCACAAATAATCCTCAGTGACAAATAAATTGGCAACTAACTATTAATTAATTTACTGTCTATTTAAAGGGACAGTAAACATCTTGTAATTACAAGAGAATTATGTTGTGTTGCTATAGAATAACATAGCAGCCAAGTCTTAATGTTTTTTAAAAAAAATTCACCTCCTTTTTTACTGCAGTTTTTTTTCCGTAGTCAAACTCCACGCATCATTTTCCTTTTTCGGAGGAACCAACCTGTGCTTTAGTCCATAGACAACAAGGCTAGTCACAGTCATAAAGTTATTATAAAGTAGAATTTTGCATTTGGTGTACGTTTGTATAAACTAAAGCCAAATATGACCACAGGTAGCAGCATTCAGCATTTTTCGGAGCCAGATTTATTCGTATAAAAATGTAACACACAATTTAGACCTTTGTGTGTTAGACTATTAAAAAAATAAATCCAGATCTGAAAATAGCCAAATGCCGCTACCAGCATCCATATTTAGCATTCGTTATCTATAATGCACAGGTATAGTATAAAGGGAATTGTGTTTACAGTTGTTATCTGATAAAGCCCATTATGGACGTATATGTAGCAGAGTTAGCTTTGAGAAGTCAGCAGGATGAATTCCAACCATAAAACTCAAAACATTTTCTTTCATGATTCAGATAGAGCATACAATTTTAAACAACTTTGCAATTTACTTCTATTATCGAATTAACATAGTTTTCTAGTTATCCTATGTTGAAAAGCAGAAAGATAAACTCAGGAATGTGCACGTGTCTGCAGTACTATATTGCAGCAGTTTTGCAACAACGAGTACTAGATGGCAGCAATATTCCTTGTCATGTAGTGATCCAGTCCAGACATGTGCATGCTATGTATCTAGACATCTCTTAAAGAATAACTTGAGAATGATGCACATTTGCTAAAAGAAGAAAATTGGAAACCTTTTAAAAATTGTATTCTTTATCTGAATTATGAAAGAAAAAAAAATTGGGTTTTATATCCCTTTAATCAACACTAAGGGGTAATTATAGAATGCTTCAATGCATTAGACCATTTAATAATTGCACTATTGCTTGCAGAGTTTAACCTCAGTGAAGTAGTTAAATATGTGCAATAATGATGAGCATTTAAAAATATATTTTATTGTTTTTACATTTTCCATAGTGAACAGATAATAAGTAAAATGATAAAAGGAGAAAAGCAAAAAAACACAGTATAACAACACTTTTTTCCTTCTCGCACTCTCTCATAATTACTCTCATCCATTGTCCAGCAAGATCCACCTTCCGCTTAAATAAACATGGTACCCAAATGTTGAATCACTTGGAATTGATGTAGCACAATAAAAATCAAACTAGAAAATAACACATGAACATCTCTAAGTAAAAAAAAAGGAAAATATTTTACCTTAAAATGTCCTCAGTAGCCCCACTGTAAAGGGACTTTAATTAACCAATCAGTATACTAATCCTGAGATTCACAAGGGAGGGTGAACATGCAAGACACACTCACTTTATTTCTCTCCTCAGTTTAAAGAAGTTTACTATGAAATCTCACAAGATATCAGTAAAATCCTATGAGATCACAATAAAGTAAAGTGTCAACTCCCCACTGATGAAGTTGATTGGATGTTTTTTTCATCATTCAGATGACGGTAAAAAAATATCTAGGTCACAGAGCACTTAAACTATCTTCCCCTTTTTTTTTTACATGGAGATACTCATTTAATATTTTATTGTAAGCTTTTTACAGTTATACTGCATCACTTTCTAGTATATGAGTATTATGTCCCTTTAAAAATTCCTCTAACATAATTTTGGCATTCTTCAAAGGATAAATGATTTGTCTTTGTCTATTTATTGCATGCATTTTAATAAAATATTCCCATTTCTATATATATTTGTGTCCATCTTTCAGAACCTAGCTGTGTGCCATATTATTCTAATATTACATTTTAATTAAAGTAACAGTCTAGTTAATTAAACTTTCATGATTCAGCTAGGGCATTCAATTTTAACCAACTTTCCATTGTACTTTTATCATCAAATTTGCTTTGTTCTCTTGGTATTCCTTGTTGAAAGCTAAACCTAGGTAGGCTGATATGCTAATTTGTAAGTACTTGAAAACCACCTCTTATCTCAGTACATTTTAAAAGTTTTCACATCTAGACAGTGATAGTTGTGTGCAATATAGATAACATTATGCTCGCTCCTGTGGAGTTATTTATGAGTCAGCAATGATTGGCTGAAATTCAAGTTTGTTAAACGCACTGAAATAAGGGGAAGTCGGAAGAGGCTTAGATAAAAGGTAATCACAGAGTTGAAAAGTATATTATGTTGGATTGGATACATTTTTTTTCACCTTCTCACACAAAAAAACACTTTTCCAGCTATGGCTTCTAAATCAAAATATAGGAAAAATAGAAATACAATAGAAACCTCAGTTGAAATTCATCCAACAAATACTAACTCTCCTTATCAAATTGAGCATTTTTGAGCAATAATTTGACTTATTGAAAATAAGCATGATATAACAATTTTAACTAATGAAGTCAGACAATTTTCCAGCAGACTCCAAGAAGTAGAGAAGATAATTTCAGATCTAGAGGACTTCAATAAAGTATATAAATCTAAAGTGCAAGTCAACAGTTCTATTCTCACTAAAATGCAGCTTAAAATAGAGGATTTCGATAATAGATCCTGAAGGAATAATAATAAGACTCCCTACTATAATTTGACTCCCTAAGAACAAGCAATTTATTGATGACTTAGTTAAATTCCTATCATCCACTTTAGTTCAGCAACTGAATATTCCTTCCTCCTATTCCCCCATTATTGTTGAAAGGGTACATCGGGTAGAAAGACTCAATGCCAATGATAAAAGAGAAGTGAAAGCAAGACCTATTATTGCTAAACGTATTAACTTCCAATATAAGGCCAATATAATGCAATACTTTTGAAAAGGGCAACCTATTTTACTGGGAGACTTCAAAATGTTGCTATTTCAAGATTTTTTGTATGAAACCTTGCTTTAGAGGAAGGGATTATCCCCATTATGTACCCAACTTATTAAGCAGGGGATACAAGCCATCATAATTTATCCTGCTAGATTGAAACTCTGTCTAAATGACTAGAATTATTTCTATGACAACTTAAGGAAAGCAGAAGAGTTTTTAAAGGCTAAAAAGATACTTTAAATGAGAAAATGTCAGGGTTTATCTATTACTTGTTTTTGATTGCTCCTTCAAGAGACCCAAAACTGCAAGAGATGGGATATATGGGTCAAGGGTATTGGGAGATCTTTTTTTTCTCCCCTATCTCTCTCTCTTCCTCACTTCAGATATTTTTTGTAAGCTTACATGATTGAATCAGGTACATTAAATATTATTTCATGGAATATAGGGGGCATTACATCCCCTATTAAACGTAAGCAATTTTAACTCACCTCAGAAAGTTAAAGGCAGATTTGGCTTTTCTCCAGGAGACACACCTAAAGACTGAAGAGGTGGCGAAATTAAAATCCTCTTGGGTTGAGAAAGTAATAGCCACTCCGAGTGTAGGTAGGAAAAGAGGTGTTGCAATTTTAATTGGGAAAAATGTTACACATGAAATTTTAGGTATACACACAGATCCCGGAGGGGAGATACCTTCTTTTGAAGATTAAAATAGCTAACTCTATCTATACGCTTTGTAATCTATATGCCCCTAATCAGATTAATGTTGACTTTTGGTACTCTCTCCAAGCAAAGATATTACAAGTTAAAGAAGGACATCTTATACTTGGGGGTGATTTTAATATGGCACCATTATATCCCTTAGATAGACTGAAAAAAAGCTAATCACTCTAAAACTAATATTTTTAAATCTGTTATCCAAAACCTAGCTGTTGGGGACATTTGGAGAACTTTTAATCCAGTATCATGAGAATTTACATGCTGTTCAAAAACGTATAAAAAACACTATCAAGAATCAATTTATTCCTAGTAAATGACTATATAGTTAAATTACAAGCTAAAACTGCTATTCACCTCATATGTTTATCAGATTATGCTCCCATACAGCTTCTTATTCAATCAAACCTCTTTTGTCACAATTTCTTCTCTTTTACTTCCCTAAACTTTTAATTATTCATTTAAAATTCAAAAACTAACTTACAGCGAAGTACAACACATTTTTACACTTTAATAGAGATTACCTAGATAAACCACACATATTTGGGAAACTGCTAAAGCAGTACTTAGAGGGGAAATACTAGCATACAATGTTGCAATGAAACAGAAACATAGGAGAAGGGAGATATGTCATTAGAAAATTGTTCTTCTTACATAAGGGCTTTAAAAGAGAGAGATGCCTTTTCAATCAATGAGACCACCCTCAAAGATATAAAAATGCAAGTCAAGTTCTATAAACATAGAAATAAAGTGTGGAAATTATTGGCCAACCAGGTCAAAAATGTTAATAGACCTACCATTGTATAGAAATTGCAAGTTGAAAATATGGTAGCGTCAACTCCCGAAGAAGTATTGCAGGCCTTCAAAGAATCAAATTTAACACAAAGAGACAAATTTTGGGAAAAAATCACTAACTCATCTTAGTCAACTGATTAAGTTAAGATTGTAAACTCCCCCATTACTGTAATTTAAATTTCAAAGGCCATACAGGCCTTGCAATTAAATAAAGCCCCTGGTTCTGATGCTATCCCAAATGAGTTTTACAGAATCTTGACCCAGTCTATCACACAACATCTTGATAAACTTTACAATTACTTTTATATTGGGAATAATCCAATTCTGGCTAACTTCACTGCTTCTTCCACAACGTTAATTTTAAAACTAGACAAAGAAAGCACTTCTAAATACCGACTATAAAATTCTTACTTCAGTTTTAGCCCGCAGATTACAAATTGTCTTATCTAAAATTATTCTTAAAGACCAGGTAAGTTTTATGCACAAACAGAATTCTGCCTCTAAAATTAGGGAAGTTTTGCTTATCATTGATTATTTTAATGCCTTTAAAAAACAATTCCAGGGCAGAGAGAATGATATCCCAGATCTTGCAATCATCTCAATTGATGCCGAAAAGGCTTTCGATTCAATCCACTATGACCATTTAATAAAAACCTTGTCAAAATTTGGGTTTAAAGAGAATTTTGTCAATTTCATAATACATTTAAATAATAATCCTCAGACAAAAATCTTAGTTAATGGTCTAGAATTGCCTGTAATTACTCTTAGCAGGGGTACACGCCAAGGATACCCATTATCTCCTTTGTTATTCAATATTTCAATTGAACCTTTAGCTATTACGGTTAGGCAAAGCTTAGAAGGGATTATAATTGGTTGCAAGGAAAATAAGATTGCGTTATATGCAGATGACATCCTCTTATCTTTATCTAACACTAAAAACAATATTTCTAGGCTCTTTTCTATTACAAACCACTTTGGTTCATTTTCGGGCTATAAAGTCAATCCCTCTAAATCGGAAATCTTATGGATAAGGAAAAATAAAGACTCTGTAGTAGATCTCCCATTCAAGATAGTGACTAATGCTTTTAGATATCTGGGAATTCTTATCTCCCCCATCCGGATACCTTTTATAATCTAAATATCCCACCTATTCTGGATAAAGCCAAAGACTATATTAAGAATTGGATGAATTTCCTGCTATCTATTTTAGGCAGAATTGGTATCTTAAAGATTATCCTTCTCCCTAAAATCGTATATGTTCTTCAAAATGTCCAATTTCTTCTTAAAGGGAAAGATATAAAAAACCTGAATGCCTCTCTGTGATGGTTTATTTGGCAGAATAAGAAACCCAAGATTTCCTATAACAAAATATGCGGGCCTAGCACTAACAAACTTAAATGTATACAATCTTATATTTCTTGATAGAATTATTCCTGGTTGGATCTTTGATTTTGACTATTTTACTAATAATATGCTTGAAAGGAATATGATATTTCCTTTCAATCCGGTTGCATTGATACACTGCAGAACTTCTGCAATTCCAGACTATGTGTAACAACTCCTAACTATTTACACTCCAATTAAGCTTGGTGGAAACTTTTTAAATTATTAGGTTTGAATCCTAGTATTCCCAAAAATCAAATCTTTCTGGGTAATCCTGATTTTCAATTAGACACACAATCAACTCTCTTCCACAGGTGGAATGCCCTGGGTTTGTCTAGGGCATACCAGCTATAAGACTTGGAACTTAACTCGGTGAAGTCCTTCAATACCTTGACTAGGGAATTTAATCTTCCTAATAAAGATTTGTATGACTATCTGCAAGCTAGGTACTATGTTTTTAAATTAACTGCAGAATTGAGTTGGAGTTGCTCTTGGGGATCCATTGATAATTGCCTAATATTGATAAAAAAATTGAATTTTCTCAATTTCCCCTTGGTACCAATTGATTATCTCCCAAAAGGGAGAGTCAAATTTAATAGAGCTATTTCAGAATTGGGGGTCTGCAACCCACCAAGTCATAGATCAAAGCATTATTAAAAGGTCAATTTTAACAACTGCACATACAACATTATCCTCTTATTGGAGAGATTCCCATGTCAAATTACTTTACAGGACATACTACATTCCGGCCAAAGGAGCAAAGTGGAGTAACGATAACTTCAATAAATGTCCAAAATGTTAATTTCCAGCAGCAAATTTGATTCATATGATATGGGATTGTACCAAAATAAAAAGACTATGGCAGAAAATAGAATATTGGATTGTTAATGTATTAAAACTCCCTTTAAGAATCCTATCCCTAAGGTTAGTGGTATTCTTATAAGAAGCTATTCAGAACTCACAAGACAATAAAATTATCTACATGATTATTTTGGCTTGACAAGGCTCAAATAGGAAAGTCTCCCGTTAGAGGGCTGCTAGACGCGGGTGTGATGTGAAGAGGGGAAATGATATGTCAGATAATCCCATCAAGGTGAGCGGCACAACATTAGTATCCAAATAACCGGGTAAGCGTATGCAGATATATACGTTAAGTCATGCGGTCTGAGCAGAGTGGGTATAGAAGAGAAGTATCTGTATGTGTACCTGTAGGAGCCTCCTGGCACAATTTAAGAAAGTCTATATATCAGTTAGAGTAAATTTTCTTACCACGATGTACCTCCTTGCTTGTTGCCGTCCACAGCTCTGCCGGATACCCTTAAACTCCACTCCGCTGTTCACAACCGCTTGGTTTCTCCGATGATCCGTCCGACGTCACTTCCGGTATACGTCTTCGTGCGGCTCACTGTGGCTGGTAGGTCCTCCTCACCCAGCCATACACCCACGCTGTTAGCGCTTCCTGGAAAATGCCGAGTCCCGCTTGGTAAAAGTGAGTGGTATCAATTTAGCAGAAAGACCAAGCAGGACTACAAGGCACTTGTGTTAAATCAAGTTTTGAGCTTTATTTGTTCTGATGTTAAAATCCACAGAGACGAGCCTGACAGCTCCTAAGACAAAGTGTCTTACGCGTTTCGGCTTAGGGAATAGCCTTACTCATAGACATATCTGTGACCCGGAGCTACTGGCTTAAATAGCAAGTGCTCAGGGTCACAGATTAAAAGCAGCTGTCAGTATTTAAATGATAAGTATCACAGTAATGGACATCGATAGATTCAGTTTTTTTGACACCTCTGTTAGACAAAATGATTTAGTTAGTTACACCAAATCAATTATTACCAAAATACACAGAGTAAACTGATGCATGTAATTTCAAAAAGAAAACATAAACTGAATCTGTTACCACATTGAGTTACACCTAATAGATGAGCTGTGTGGGCTACCGTAGTTTCTTTCTAGCCAGGGCAAAATACATTCATATTGTCATCTTGAAGTATGTGCTGTAAAAAACATATACAATGGATTAAAATAGACAGAAACAGTCTCTAATAATAAAAGACAGTCAAAACTTAGGGAGCAATTTTACTGTTAACTTATTACTGGTTAATCCTGCTAGAGCTAACTATTTGGGATAATTGATATCTTAAACTTCATTTTGTACCCTAAAAGAGTGTTAGCAAATAACCTAAACTGGACATTGCAGGACTCAGTAACTCCATTTGATCTGTGTAAGCACAGGATTTAGACTGTCTGAACTGTGCATTGTACTGTGCAGCTTTATAAATAAGAAGACAAGTGTATACAGAGAAATAAATGATAAAGATTGACCATATTGGCCATTTCTAATATTATATCATCCCAAATGGCTATTATACTTTATTGTATGTTGGAAACTATACTAACACTTTTTTGTGTTTGAAATAGATTTATAAGCAAACTTTTATTACAGATTACTAATCAAAATAGAGCTGTGTGCTTGGTGAGCATGGAATTTTATATGACACATACTAAATTTTTGCAGCCTTTATCTGATTCTTGTCCAAAAGTTAATGACATCTCCCTCAATGTTGAAACCAAGGGGTTTTCTAGTTTTTAACTGGAATATCCAGAATGCTTCTTGGTACATCAATTTGCTAGATGTGTCCCCTCCTCTTTCTGGGCTTCTGATCTGTTCTATGACCTGCCAGACAAAGCTTTTGACATTTTTGTCATGCACACTGATGAAATGCCTAGCAAGGTCTGATACTTCAGCACCATTCTCAACGTTGTTGAGGTGCTCTCTTATGCGTGACCTTACTTCCCTAGTGGAGCACCCTACATACTGTTTTTTACAGGATGTGCATTCTACAAGATAAACCACGTTGGACGAGCGACAATTGGTACAACTCAGGAGATTATACATTCTCTGAGTTACTTTTGATTGGAAACTTTTCGTAACTCTGGTGTGACCACATGCAATGCACTTAGAAAAATGGCATTTGTAGTGCCCCTTGACACTTAGCCAACTGCTTGCTACTGTGGGTCGTTTTTTTAGCATGCTAGGTGATAGTATGTTGGAAAGTGTGCAACCCCTTCTGGCTGAGAATTTGCAGCCCTTGCTAACATAGTCTTTGAGACTATCCTCTGCTGATAGGATAGGCAAATGTTTATTTATTATGTTGCAAATCTGATCAAATTGTGAACTATATGTCGTCACAAAAAGGGGGGCTGAGCGATCAAAGGTTTTATGTCGCGACCCATTAGTATTGCTGGCCAACATACTGCTCCTATTCATCCTATTGACCTCAAGGAATGCTCTGTTGACAGTTTTAGTTGCATAGCCTCTTGCTAGAAGTTGAGATTTAAGGATCTCGCTTTCTTGTAAAAAATTCGCCTCTTCGGTGCAATTACGTTTAATTCGTATGAATTGCCCTTTGGCTAATCCAAAACCTGTGTGTTTAGGATGATTGCTACGTGCATGTAGCAAAGCATTGGACATAATTGGTTTTCTGTACAGGCTAGTAATTACCTTTCCAGAGTTGGGTTCACCCTGAAGGGTGAGATCCAAATAAGGAATCTGTATGGTATCATGCTGGAAAGTGAATTGTAAGTTAAGATCACAAAGAGAAGCCCTTAAAAATCTGAGTACTAGAAATGATATAGTAATTAAAGACTCAGATAAGGGCGGGAGTATAGTCATTATGAATCGAGATGACTATGTCCTGGAAGCACACAGACAACTTTATGATGTTAATGTGTACCGAAAACTGAGCAGAGATCCCACTGATATCTTTAAGAAACATCTCTGGGATCTTTTGGATGATGGTCTTGAAGAGGGCATTTTAGACAGAGATACAGTTGATTACCTCTTTGTCCCCCGACCACTAATATCGGTCTTCCATCACTTGCCAAAAGTGCACAAATCTACAACAGAGGTGAAAGGAAGACCGATAGTCTCCGGTATAGGCTCCCTCTTTGAGCGTCTATCCAGTTGGGTTGAATCCCTTCTTCAGCCCCTTGTGCTTCAGATCCCGTCCTACCTCAAAGATACCAAACATCTTTTAAATTTTCTATCAGAGGTCACTTGGGACACGGAATGTTCTTGGCTCACAATAGATGTGGTGGGCTTGTACTCAGCAATCCCCCATCAAGAAGGATTAAGAGCGGTGGAGTTTTTCTTAAAACAACATAGCAATTATGACCCTTCACTAATAGATTATATTATGAGGGTATTGGATTTTCTTTTGAGCCATAACTTTTTCAAGTTTGAGGGTGAGTACTTTCTGCAGAGACGTGGGACCGCCATGGGGGCCAAATTTGCCCCTGCCTATGCCAACATCTTTATGGCATGGTGGGAAATATCCCACGTCTATGCAGAAAGTAACCCCTTCAAAGGCTATATCAAAACGTACAAACGTTATATAGATGATTTATTAATTGTCTGGACTGGTAACAAACAGCATCTGACAGACTTTATCCAATACATCAATTTAAATGATCTAAACTTACAATTCACTTTCCAGCATGATACCATACAGATTCCTTATTTGGATCTCACCCTTCAGGGTGAACCCAACTCTGGAAAGGTAATTACTAGCCTGTACAGAAAACCAATTATGTCCAATGCTTTGCTACATGCACGTAGCAATCATCCTAAACACACAGGTTTTGGATTAGCCAAAGGGCAATTCATACGAATTAAACGTAATTGCACCGAAGAGGCGAATTTTTTACAAGAAAGCGAGATCCTTAAATCTCAACTTCTAGCAAGAGGCTATGCAACTAAAACTGTCAACAGAGCATTCCTTGAGGTCAATAGGATGAATAGGAGCAGTATGTTGGCCAGCAATACTAATGGGTCGCGACATAAAACCTTTGATCGCTCAGCCCCCCTTTTTGTGACGACATATAGTTCACAATTTGATCAGATTTGCAACATAATAAATAAACATTTGCCTATCCTATCAGCAGAGGATAGTCTCAAAGACTATGTTAGCAAGGGCTGCAAATTCTCAGCCAGAAGGGGTTGCACACTTTCCAACATACTATCACCTAGCATGCTAAAAAAACGACCCACAGTAGCAAGCAGTTGGCTAAGTGTCAAGGGGCACTACAAATGCCATTTTTCTAAGTGCATTGCATGTGGTCACACCAGAGTTACGAAAAGTTTCCAATCAAAAGTAACTCAGAGAATGTATAAGCTCCTGAGTTGTACCAATTGTCGCTCGTCCAACGTGGTTTATCTTGTAGAATGCACATCCTGTAAAAAACAGTATGTAGGGTGCGCCACTAGGGAAGTAAGGTCACGCATAAGAGAGCACCTCAACAACGTTGAGAATGGTGCTGAAGTATCAGACCTTGCTAGGCATTTCATCAGTGTGCATGACAAAAATGTCAAAAGCTTTGTCTGGCAGGTCATAGAACAGATCAGAAGCCCAGAAAGAGGAGGGGACACATCTAGCAAATTGATGTACCAAGAAGCATTCTGGATATTCCAGTTAAAAACTAGAAAACCCCTTGGTTTCAACATTGAGGGAGATGTCATTAACTTTTGGACAAGAATCAGATAAAGGCTGCAATAATTTAGTATGTGTCATATAAAATTCCATGCTCACCAAGCACACAGCTCTATTTTGATTAGTAATCTGTAATAAAAGTTTGCTTATGAATCTATTTCAAACACAAAAAAGTGTTAGTATAGTTTCCAACATACAATAAAGTATAATAGCCATTTGGGATGATATAATATTAGAAATGGCCAATATGGTCAATCTTTATCATTTATTTCTCTGTATACACTTGTCTTCTTATTTATAAAGCTGCACAGTACAATGCACAGTTCAGACAGTCTAAATCCTGTGCTTACACAGATCAAATGGAGTTACTGAGTCCTGCAATGTCCAGTTTAGGTTATTTGCTAACACTCTTTTAGGGTACAAAATGAAGTTTAAGATATCAATTATCCCAAATAGTTAGCTCTAGCAGGATTAACCAGTAATAAGTTAACAGTAAAATTGCTCCCTAAGTTTTGACTGTCTTTTATTATTAGAGACTGTTTCTGTCTATTTTAATCCATTGTATATGTTTTTTACAGCACATACTTCAAGATGACAATATGAATGTATTTTGCCCTGGCTAGAAAGAAACTACGGTAGCCCACACAGCTCATCTATTAGGTGTAACTCAATGTGGTAACAGATTCAGTTTATGTTTTCTTTTTGAAATTACATGCATCAGTTTACTCTGTGTATTTTGGTAATAATTGATTTGGTGTAACTAACTAAATCATTTTGTCTAACAGAGGTGTCAAAAAAAACTGAATCTATCGATGTCCATTACTGTGATACTTATCATTTAAATACTGACAGCTGCTTTTAATCTGTGACCCTGAGCACTTGGTATTTAAAAAGAGTAGCAGCAAACAATTGTGTTTATTGGGTACAACACAGCATTAACAGCAACGTTTCGGTATTGCTACCTTATTCATGCTAAACATCATACTGCAATGATTCTATTTAAACCTAAACACCACTAGGTGGCGCTGCAGGTTCAACTTCCTATTAACTCTTTACATCAACAATATTATATACATCAAAAAACATTAAAAAACTCTATAATATATTAATTATAATTCAATTACAAAAACAAATATTTATAGAATCATGTTATTTTCTCAAATACAGATTAATTTATGAAAAAATACAAAATTAATTCATAAAAAATTATTAAAGAAAGACAGACATATCAAGATCTTTATTTAACCCATTCGGTTCCATAGTGCCTAATTTCCAAATCCAGAAACTTTCTCTCTGTTTAAGGAGAAGTTCTCTATTCCCTAACCTTCTTGGTATTTCTATTTTCTCAATAATTTGAAAGCGCAATTGCCCAATTGAATGGCCCATTTCTACAAAATGTTGTGCTACTGGCGCTTTAAAATTCTTAATTCGAATAGAGCTTTTATGTTCAATTATCCTATCTTTGATAGTTCTGGTCGTCTCTCCGACGTAGCCACGCCCACAGGGGCATTTAATTAAATAAACCACATAAGTGGTTAAGCAAGTATGAAAGCCATTAATTTTAAACTTTTTTCCAGTAGTTGGATGCACAAATGTGGGCCCTTTAATCATGTTGTTACAACAAGAGCATCCCAAACAGGGATAACTCCCTTCATTCTTACTTTTAATGAATTTTTGTGTTGACTTAATATTTGTCCCTATATCTGCTCTAACTAATTGTTGTTTCAAATTAAAACTCTGTTTATACGCTGGCATGGGTAAGTTCTTAAATTCTTTAATTTGGGGGTTACATTCAGAGAGTATAGACCAATGTTTTCTCAGGATATATTGGATTTGGTTAGACTGGGAATTAAATTCAGATACAAATATGAGGCGATCCTCTTTATTGTTTTCCTTCTGTTTAGTTTTAAGTAAACTTTCTCTAGGAACAGAAAGTGCATGATTAATTTCATCTTCTAATATATCGGATGGGTATCCTCTTTTAGAAAATCTGTCTGCCATTTCTATCATTCTTTTTCTTACTAGATTTTCATCAGTAATAATTCTGCGGGCTCGTAAGAACTGACTACGGGGAAGTGCCTTCAGGAGGGATCCAGGATGGGCACTATCAAAGTGCAATAAACTATTCCTGTCTGTTTCTTTTCTAAATAAGTCAACCTTCAACTCTCTTCCTTCCTTGATAATCCTAGTGTCAAGAAAAGCAATATTACTCTCACTCCAAGTTAGCTTAAATTTTATGTGGCCAGATGCTCCATTAATATCCTCCACAAATTTAAGTAGGGATCCAACGTCGCCCCACCATATCCCAAAGATATCATCGATATAGCGCCACCAGCAGGCGCCATACCGATGAAATCCAGGATTGGAAAAAACAAACTTTTCTTCGAATACATTCATAAAAATGTTAGCGTAATTCGGGGCGACGTTGGACCCCATAGCAGTCCCTTGTATCTGAAGAAAAAATTCATCTCCAAATAAAAAGTAATTACAATAAAGAATTAATTCTAATAGCTGAAGGAGAAAGTGAACCTGGGCTTTAGAATAGTTTTTATCCATATCTAACACCATCTTAACTGCACCCATACCGCTCTCGTGAGTAATTGATGTATATAAACTTTCTACATCTAAACTATATAGAATAAACTTGTCAGATTCAAAAACCAAGGTGTCTATCTTTCTTAAAAAGTCACTTGTGTCTTTCAAAAAAGAATTGGATATTTCAACAAATGGTCTAAGAATACGGTCTAGAAAGATAGACACATTGGTCAAGATGGACTGATTACTAGCCACAATTGGGCGGCCTGGGGGTTCAAGTAAATTTTTATGCACTTTTGGAAGTGTATAGAGCACAGGAGTGCAAGGGTGCTCTATATATAGAAATTTAAACAAATCTTTACCAATAAGACCATAGTTCAATGCTCTCTGACATATTTTTTTCAACTCATTCTGAATCAGGAATACAGGGTTATTTGGCAATTTCTTGTACACATCGGACTTACTTAATTGTTGTTTAATTTCTTCCACGTAGTAATTCTTATCTAGGGCAATAATCGCCCCGCCCTTATCAGCACGCTTCAAAATAATGTCATCCCTCGCTTTTAAAGTTTTTAAAGCAGCTACATTCTTTGCATTAAAGTTACTTTTTTTGTTTTTTAGTGTAACCAAATTTATTAGATACAGGACTACACCTTACATTATGTTTCTTTTTGTCAGTGTCAGCTTGTAATTTAGCTATATCATGTTCTACAAGATTAATGTATGTCTCTATGCTATGGTTGTTTTGTGGTGGTAAAAAAGTGCTTTTATTTTTTAAACCAAGCTTAGGTAGATTAAATACAGACTGTTCAGATTCTAATTTAGTACTCTGTTGCAGATTACACATAAACCCTTTTAACCTTAAATTACGGTAGAACTTAAATAAATCTTTGCTAAGTTGGAAAAAGTCACAATCTCTTCTGGGACAGAAGGACAGTCCTTTATTAAGAGTGCACAGTTCATCTTGCGAAAGTTCAGCCTTGGAAATATTAATGACTGTATCTTCTACTTCTTTATCGCTAGCAAACAAATTAGCAGCTACCTTTAAGACCTTACCCGTTGTGTGCTGAGTCAATTGACTTTGTATTTTGGATTCTGTATCCACTCGACTCGTGCACCTAGGTCCTGATAAGGAATTTACCTGTGATTTTGGAACATGGATACTACACAACAAGAGTTAAAGACTTTCTCATATACAGATGTAGAAGCAGCTCGCATTACAACTTTGACTAAAGGATCAAGAGATTTCCTAAAAACAGCACCTTCTTGCGAAAGGCTGAACTTTCGCAAGATGAACTGTGCACTCTTAATAAAGGACTGTCCTTCTGTCCCAGAAGAGATTGTGACTTTTTCCAACTTAGCAAAGATTTATTTAAGTTCTACCGTAATTTAAGGTTAAAAGGGTTTATGTGTAATCTGCAACAGAGTACTAAATTAGAATCTGAACAGTCTGTATTTAATCTACCTAAGCTTGGTTTAAAAAATAAAAGCACTTTTTTACCACCACAAAACAACCATAGCATAGAGACATACATTAATCTTGTAGAACATGATATAGCTAAATTACAAGCTGACACTGACAAAAAGAAACATAATGTAAGGTGTAGTCCTGTATCTAATAAATTTGGTTACACTAAAAAACAAAAAAGTAACTTTAATGCAAAGAATGTAGCTGCTTTAAAAACTTTAAAAGCGAGGGATGACATTATTTTGAAGCGTGCTGATAAGGGCGGGGCGATTATTGCCCTAGATAAGAATTACTACGTGGAAGAAATTAAACAACAATTAAGTAAGTCCGATGTGTACAAGAAATTGCCAAATAACCCTGTATTCCTGATTCAGAATGAGTTGAAAAAAATATGTCAGAGAGCATTGAACTATGGTCTTATTGGTAAAGATTTGTTTAAATTTCTATATATAGAGCACCCTTGCACTCCTGTGCTCTATACACTTCCAAAAGTGCATAAAAATTTACTTGAACCCCCAGGCCGCCCAATTGTGGCTAGTAATCAGTCCATCTTGACCAATGTGTCTATCTTTCTAGACCGTATTCTTAGACCATTTGTTGAAATATCCAATTCTTTTTTGAAAGACACAAGTGACTTTTTAAGAAAGATAGACACCTTGGTTTTTGAATCTGACAAGTTTATTCTATATAGTTTAGATGTAGAAAGTTTATATACATCAATTACTCACGAGAGCGGTATGGGTGCAGTTAAGATGGTGTTAGATATGGATAAAAACTATTCTAAAGCCCAGGTTCACTTTCTCCTTCAGCTATTAGAATTAATTCTTTATTGTAATTACTTTTTATTTGGAGATGAATTTTTTCTTCAGATACAAGGGACTGCTATGGGGTCCAACGTCGCCCCGAATTACGCTAACATTTTTATGAATGTATTCGAAGAAAAGTTTGTTTTTTCCAATCCTGGATTTCATCGGTATGGCGCCTGCTGGTGGCGCTATATCGATGATATCTTTGGGATATGGTGGGGCGACGTTGGATCCCTACTTAAATTTGTGGAGGATATTAATGGAGCATCTGGCCACATAAAATTTAAGCTAACTTGGAGTGAGAGTAATATTGCTTTTCTTGACACTAGGATTATCAAGGAAGGAAGAGAGTTGAAGGTTGACTTATTTAGAAAAGAAACAGACAGGAATAGTTTATTGCACTTTGATAGTGCCCATCCTGGATCCCTCCTGAAGGCACTTCCCCGTAGTCAGTTCTTACGAGCCCGCAGAATTATTACTGATGAAAATCTAGTAAGAAAAAGAATGATAGAAATGGCAGACAGATTTTCTAAAAGAGGATACCCATCCGATATATTAGAAGATGAAATTAATCATGCACTTTCTGTTCCTAGAGAAAGTTTACTTAAAACTAAACAGAAGGAAAACAATAAAGAGGATCGCCTCATATTTGTATCTGAATTTAATTCCCAGTCTAACCAAATCCAATATATCCTGAGAAAACATTGGTCTATACTCTCTGAATGTAACCCCCAAATTAAAGAATTTAAGAACTTACCCATGCCAGCGTATAAACAGAGTTTTAATTTGAAACAACAATTAGTTAGAGCAGATATAGGGACAAATATTAAGTCAACACAAAAATTCATTAAAAGTAAGAATGAAGGGAGTTATCCCTGTTTGGGATGCTCTTGTTGTAACAACATGATTAAAGGGCCCACATTTGTGCATCCAACTACTGGAAAAAAGTTTAAAATTAATGGCTTTCATACTTGCTTAACCACTTATGTGGTTTATTTAATTAAATGCCCCTGTGGGCGTGGCTACGTCGGAGAGACGACCAGAACTATCAAAGATAGGATAATTGAACATAAAAGCTCTATTCGAATTAAGAATTTTAAAGCGCCAGTAGCACAACATTTTGTAGAAATGGGCCATTCAATTGGGCAATTGCGCTTTCAAATTATTGAGAAAATAGAAATACCAAGAAGGTTAGGGAATAGAGAACTTCTCCTTAAACAGAGAGAAAGTTTCTGGATTTGGAAATTAGGCACTATGGAACCGAATGGGTTAAATAAAGATCTTGATATGTCTGTCTTTCTTTAATAATTTTTTATGAATTAATTTTGTATTTTTTCATAAATTAATCTGTATTTGAGAAAATAACATGATTCTATAAATATTTGTTTTTGTAATTGAATTATAATTAATATATTATAGAGTTTTTTAATGTTTTTTGATGTATATAATATTGTTGATGTAAAGAGTTAATAGGAAGTTGAACCTGCAGCGCCACCTAGTGGTGTTTAGGTTTAAATAGAATCATTGCAGTATGATGTTTAGCATGAATAAGGTAGCAATACCGAAACGTTGCTGTTAATGCTGTGTTGTACCCAATAAACACAATTGTTTGCTGCTACTCTTTTTGGAGTGTGTTTGGATATTACTTTAGAGACTGGAGTGGGTCTCTTGAGTGGCTGGCACAGGGACCGTTGTGTGCTGAGTCAATTGACTTTGTATTTTGGCACTTGCTATTTAAGCCAGTAGCTCCGGGTCACAGATATGTCTATGAGTAAGGCTATTCCCTAAGCCGAAACGCGTAAGACACTTTGTCTTAGGAGCTGTCAGGCTCGTCTCTGTGGATTTTAACATCAGAACAAATAAAGCTCAAAACTTGATTTAACACAAGTGCCTTGTAGTCCTGCTTGGTCTTTCTGCTAAAATGATTATTTTGGCAACAAGATATTTAATCCTTAAAAAATGGAAAGCAGGTAACATTCCTAACATCTCGGAAATAAAAAAAAATCTGACGGGGGGCGTGTCCGTGTAGCGTTCAGGAGAGGACGCATTTTCTGAAAGCTCCAAAAGAATTCTTAATAATCCGCCGATTATTAACCTCTCACAGTGATTATAAGAACATAAAAACAGAAAACCTCATAGTCCTGGCACTTAAGGACCTATATTACTCATTTCTGCTGTGTTAATGACTTTGGACATTCAGATCGGAGAACGGACAAATGTGGCGGCCTAATAGTTGGTAGGGAAGAGCCGGGTTATCGGTGCCATCAGATTGGGCTGACTTACCGAACCTCTTCAACACCTAATCACACCTGAGATATATAGTAATACACCGATCAGATACTGGGAAACAGGTTTTTGAACGAGGAGTGTACGAGCTTATATACTTCTCCCTTCACTATGACCTGTACAGGAGAACCGGATCCTCAATACCACCTTACGCCTGCTTTTGAGAGGCTAGAGAGACTCTTTAAACAACTACTTAATAAAGCGCCATATGATTTTCTTGTGGATAAGATCTGCACTAACAACATATCGTGCGCTCAAAAGAACAGACCCTCTGAATCAAATAAACAATATGGCGCCAATCCCACAGAGCACATAACACCAGATGTAGGGCGTCACAGTACCGCCACGGTACAACAAGACCTACAATGCCGTAATGAAAACACTCAGACGCAGGCGAGCTTGATGCCGGTCACAGATTGCGAGCACATCAAAGGAGCTTGCTATACTGATGAGAATACGGCCACCCATTACTCAGTGCCGGAGGTCTCATATACACGGGCATCTGAAGAATTGCAGGAAGGGTTTCAGCTAACACATTCCCCAATAAAGCGCTATCTAGGGAGCTTAATGGACACTCGCAGACAGAGGCAGCAATTTGGATGAAACGCATTAAAAGAGAGATTGCATCTAATCAACATAGAGCTGCATGCTCCGACCTTCCTCACAAGCACAAAACAACGATGGACATATTCCACACTATTGCCTGGAAAGCGGCCTCACGCCAACTTCTAAAGACATCCAAAGGACTCACTGACCTGCCTGCCCACTGTTGGTTTGTATTACCTTACAGGCCTGGAAAGAGAGAATGTTTATCTGCATCGGTGGGGGACATTACGCAATCACAAAATGAGGGCCATGTACCAAAGACAGGAGAGGGGTAGACTGCAGCTGCTCCTTTCAGACAGCTGATTTTTCCCACCGGCACCCCCCGACTCTATTTTATACACATCAGTTCTAAAAGGGCTTGCTGATAGCATTTTTTTTCCATTCCAGCATGAAAGCTCTATTGTTTTAAGTCTTCCCATTTAAAAAAAAAAGTCACGAAAGTTAGGTATAATCTAAAGTAGTTATTGCCTACGGCTGTGTGTTGGGGAAAGTTTATTAGAGTGGAGCGATGGGGGCCCAGATGCAAGTCTGGACTTGTGACGATAAAGGAGAATTTTAGAATAAGGTTAACAAGTATTTTTTTTTCCATACCATACCCTTTTATTAATAGTATTTAACTGCATTTAGATATTTGCTTAAACAAAGTTTTCTGTTTTAACATAATTTAACCGTATATGCTGATAGATGCTTCATAGCATAGGGGTTAGACGCGACATACTACTCAATGCCGGGTACTCCCACTGCCAGCCGGGGCCCACAGGGATGGGAGTCTGCTATATATCAATGCCAAGTTGCTCCCCTATTTCCTATGACTCCCTGAGCACAATGGAGCACACTACCACCTCTTTCAGGAATGCGGTTAAGAACGCCTTAGGCTTACATGTCACCACTCTATCAACATCTAAAAGGTACCCATCGCTCCCTTCTGTCTCCATATTTATTCTTGCATATTCAGCCACCAAATCAGTTGACTATGTAAATAAGTGAGGCTGCTTTGATGGAGTCACGGTTTATAATGTAATTTCCCTAAAAGCACTTGTGTGCTGTGGCAGTCTCATAGCTTTAAACTTAATGCCACGCTCCTGCACATGCTCAACTGTTATATCTTTATCCCATTCAATGGACCTCAATTCAAAAGTTCAAGGTGTCACCTATAAGATTAAATCTCAAATACAACCCTAAATTATATCAGTCTCCCAGTTAATGCCCCACCCCTCTTAAATGAATAATAATAAATGTTAATATTGTATTTATGAGGCTTTATAGGGTTGAAACAGCTTACTTCAAGTTATCCCCGTTTTATTGTTATGTTTATTATGCTTATTATTAATCTCTTGCTATGTAATAACACAAAATCTATGGTCCAAGAGTGACCTCTCTAATGGAAAGAGATGAAAAAAGAGGACTTTCAACATATCTACTACAAAACACCAAGTATGATGTGAATATTTGATGTATATGATCCTTATGTTGTCATTATTTCCTTTTTATACTGTCCTCAATAAAAAACTTTAAATAAAAAAAAAACCTCAAAAAAACCCTCAAAAAAAATAAAAAATCTGACATAACAATGTATACTAGAACAATATGATACAGACATGCACAATGAACAAGATATATGACTTTTTTTTAAAAAAAATAAAAATGGGCACCCTTTATTAAAACTCTACCATCAAAGGGAATTGATTATCTAATTTTCCCTTTTTGGAATTCAGAAATAGTTGTGCTAGGGATCTGGTGAGAGGTAAAAGAGAGTGGGTTAATTCATTTTTTTCACAATATATATATATTCTTCTCTCCCCCTGAATAGATAAAAGTTACTCAGTTCTTAAGTGACATATTGTAAGGTTCATGAATTATTTGCTTTCTGTTTTTATATTACAAATATGTATCCTAACACAGAATAGTCTACGTTTTATGTATAGAAGTTTTTATCTTGTGTGTCAATGACTTTGTCCTTTTCTTTATTTTTTATCTTGTTTACAAGCCCTGCAAGGTCGAAAATCATGGGTTTAAAATGGACCTTCTTAATTCTGTATTATTTCTGTATGTATTCTTTTTCTTTTGAACTCGAAAATAAAGAAAAAAATGATAATATATATATATATATATATATATATATATAACCATGTTGGTTATGTAAAACTGGGGAATAGGTAATAAAGAGATTATCAATCTTTTTAAACAATACAAATTATGGAGTAGACTGTCCCTTAAGTACTGTATGAGAACAGAGAATCTTAGCTGAGAGCATTTCCATAAATTAAATAATAATATCCTTGCTAACAACAAAATCAATGTGACACATTTTTATTTGTAACATTTTCTTGTCCAAACTGTAAAAAGGAATCTAAAAAACTTTTAAAATCAGTTTTACTTTACATACCTTTTTAAGCCAACAAATTTTTTTATGAGAATTTTTTTTGCAATTTAGGACAATGTCATAGAAAACTTATTAAATCTGGATAGTTAAAATGACTTTTTAAAATCATTTTAATTTTCAAATGTTGTCCAACTTTTCAAATATTTTGGAGTGTATTAAGTACATTAAACCTGTGACTTCAAGTCTTCAATTTGTATCATATGTAGACAATAACTTATTTAAAGGGACATAATACTCATATGCTAAATCACTTGAAATTGATGCAGTATAGCTGTAAAAAGCTGACAGGAAAATATCACCTGAGCTTCTCTATGTAAAAAAAGAAGATATTTTACCTCACAATTTCCTCAGCACAGCAGAGTAAGTTCTGTATAAAAAGTTATAATTTAGCTGCTGCCCAGCTTCAGGTAAAAAAAATAATAATGAGGAAATGAGCAACAGCCAATCAGCAGTGCTGAGGTCATGGACTCTTTGACTATGATCTCATGAGATTTGACTTGACTCTTATGAGATTTCATAGTAAACTTCCTTAAACTGAATAGGGAAATAAGATGAGTGTGCACGAAAGCTCACTCCCTTAGCTGTCCCGGGACAAGCATACTGATTGCTGCTTAAAGTCCTTTGCAATGGAGTTTGAATACTTAGGACATTTTGAGGTAAACTATCTTTCTTTTTTACATAGAGATGTTCAGGTGATATTTTCTAGTCAGCTTTTTACAGCTATGCTGCAGCACTTTCATGTGTTTCAACATTAGGGTATCATGGCCCTTTAAGTAAGTGTTAAATTATAGTCCATTTTAAGATCTCAAATGTTTTAATATTTCCACAACCTCAAAATATTTGCTTAATCTGAGTTAGGCCTTTCTCTTTACAAACAAAAAAATACCCAGATTTTTATATATATATATATATATATATATATATATATATATATATATATATATATATATATATATATCTAGCAGAGATGTGCACTCTCACTTATTTCCAACTGCCAGGGTGCTAGTGTAGTTAGGTATACAGGAACAAAAAAGAACTTGCACTCATTGGACTTTTATCAAAATATTTTTTACTTAGCAAAGATAATTTTTTATCTTTGCTAAGTAAAAAATATTTTGATAAAAGTCCAGTGAGTGCAAGTTCTTTTTTGTTTTTTGTATATATATATATATATATATATATATATATATATATATATATATATATATATATATATATATATATATATATATATATATATATATATAGTATATATATATATATATATATATGCAGTACGATGATTGGAGTAGCCATGTTAGTCCAGAGATTTAGATATCAAAATAACAAGAGTATTGCATTGAGCAATGATACTTTTTTTATTGGACTAACTATACATTTATAAGTTGACAAGCTTTTGGAAGAGTTCCTTCCTTTATCAAGTCTGAAGCAATACTGACCAATTCAATGGAATTTACAGATTGTATCTTAAAACACAGAATAGCTAATAAGACAGTGCAGGGAGAGGAGGAGGTGTCATAAAAATCATGAGGGGGCTTAGGTAACAGGCAGACAGTGTCCAGTGTAGGAGAACAGACAGGGGAAATATATAGCTATACATAGAGCATATACTGACATAAAGTTATATATAAACATTGAATCAATATCTATAAAGATGTGAAATTGTATATACAGGGGGAATACAAAAGTTAAAAAAAGACAAAAGTGTGGGCATAGGCTTACCTCTGTACCTATGTATAAAGAATGTGGAATATACAATGTACTTGACTAAATGAAAGTACATTACAAAAAATTTTGATAGTGTGTTAAGAATCCAGAGTCCACATTTAGTCCAGAATTAAACAGGTTGAAGTGCATTATCATTTTCATTTCAAAGGTTTTTCTTTCCATGGTGTTTTTGAAGTTGCCTCTGAGAATTTTGATTTTGAGATTTTGGATGGAGTGGTCAGGTTGGGTGAAATGGTGACCAACAGGGGTGCAGTATTTTGTTTCACAGTGGTTTTTGATTGAGTGTCTGTGTAAGTTCATTCGAAGGTAAAGTTTTTGGCTTGTTTCTCCAATATAGCATCCCATTTCACATGCAGTGCAATGTATCATGTATACCACATTTGCAGATATGCATGAATATGCCCCTTTAATGTTATAATATTTATTATTGTGATTTGCTGTGCTGCTTTCACAAACGTGTTGACACAGTTTGCAGAGTGCTTTATAACAGCACTTGGTTCCATTCTGAGTGTTCTTTTTCTCAAGGGGTAGCTTCCTATGTACCAGTTTCTGCTTTAGGTTAGGTGGTTGCCTGTATGCCAGGATTGGGGGTTTGGGGGTTTTGGAAAGATTTTTTTGAGTGTGGGATCCTCTAAGAGTAGTGGCTGTAAGTCTTTTATGATTTTTCGTATCCCTTCGACAGCAGGGTTGTTTTTCTTCTCTCTATATTGTAGTAAGTGTTCACGTGGAGTATTGAGGGCAGAGTTAATTTTTTTATTTATAATCCTTGTTTTGTAACCTTTTTCTCTGAATGATTGCAGTAGTATATATATATATATATATATATATATATATATATATATATATATATATATATATATATATATATATATGCAGTATATATGTATATATATATATATATATATATATAGGTTTTAAATCTGTATTTACTTTTATTGGCATATATTTTGAAATATCTTTATATCTTTATTAATTTGAAGATATATACATATCTTGGTCCAAACTAGCAGATTGTTGAAAAATATCTTTATTTCTTTATCCTTCTTAGGTAAATTTTTAATTATTATTTGAGGGATTTTTTTCAACCAATATGTTAGATTCCAGAATATTAAAAATAAATTGACCTGAACCCAGCATCAAATCAAGACAATAAATAATAATATGAATTTTAGTTTCTCATAGACTTCAGATTCTGGACAAATTTGGATTCTGTCATCCACTGTGATAGAATGAAAGGCGTGTGTTTAAAAAAGGTTCAACTCTCGACCAACTGGATTTACAAGTTGACTATCCACTAAGAGCAGGTTGGTTGAAGAGTCACATATTGTAACCTAATCACACTGTTCAAGTTAATTCAAGAAAGTTCTGTTTGGAAAACAGATAAATTGCAAATACAGATTTGCTTTACTAATACAATGAAAATTGTCTATCCACAAAACATCAACTTGACTTAAGGTCGGATGATCTTTGATTTATTGAGAACAATTGGGCCTCAGGCCCATAATAACAACAACTTTATTTGTGTTAACAGTGGACAAATACAGGCTTCAATTGTTATTAAAGCACTTTGGAATTCAAGTACAAGCGAGACATATCTTTTCTTATTTAAAATAAGTAATATGTGTACCCTCCAATCAGCAGCCATCTCCAAATAGTGTATTGCTGATCCTAAGCCTACCTATGTATGCTTTTCAACAAAATATACCATTAGAATAAAGCTAATTGAATATTAGAGTTGAACTAAAAAAATGTTTAAAAATGCAAGCTCTATCTGAATCATGAAATTTGAATTATTTTTAAATAGCCAAACTCCAACGGCCTTATTTGGAGGTGCCAATGTGGGCAGACTACCAGCCTGGAAACTGCCATAAGGTTAGTATAAAATGCATTCTTTTGCATTTTTTATCTGATAAACACAATTATGTAGCAGAGTTAGCCTTGATAAGTCAGCAGGGGGCATTTCAAGTTCTGATTATTAGAATTTTCTAAATATTAAGATCAAAATTACTTAGACTGAAGATCTAAAAGGTCCCTGTTTCGATCCCGGGTTTCTGCACCCAAAAAAAAAAAAAATTACATGTAAGGGGGCAAAATAAATAATGAAAAATATATACCAAAGTTGTTTTATTACACATAACTAAGCATGTTAGAAAAAAAAGATCAAAGTGTTTACTGTCCCTTTTAACTGGGTGGTTTAAGTTGGGCCATTTCCATGTCACAGGTTTCTGCATCTATTTATATTATCAGTTGCTCGTGGATTATGCAACATTTGGCTGTCTTAAAGCATCCATCTCAAACTGATTACCTACAAACATTGGTTGGCAAGTGGGACCTTTGTTAATAGATTCTTACACACTCATGAGGTTACAGAGGGGCCCCATTGTATAGGCAAAACATGTTCAAAATTCTGAGCATCATATCACCTATCTTTTTCAGTATTTCATTAGTGGGCGTCCTTACATTAATATCTATCACCAAGATTACAAGTGTTGCGGTACGGCTATACTGGTGAAAAATTGGCCTTTGAGCGCGGAATATGCAGGTCTCCCGTATTACAAGTCGTGTCGGTACGGCTATACCGCTTGCATTTTAGCCTTTACGCAACTCTCCATTACGCACTCAAAAAATTACTTTTGAGTGTGGAATTTTGAGGTCTCCCGTATTACAGGTTGTGCACTCCAGCTATTATGCTAGCGTTATAGCTTATACCGCAATGATCCATCCATGTGAAACATCAGTCTGCTAGTGTAATCTAATTGCAGTTGCCTGCCTGCCAGCGTGTGTGCCAGGCCCACTTGCCAACTAGTGTCACCACTCATATTTGTTGTAACAGTAGTGTAAATATTTTAAAAAAAAACTTTTTTGACTGTGAAACATCAGTCTGCTAGTGTAATCTAATTGCAGTTGCCTGCCTGCCAGCGTGTGTGCCAGGCCCACTTGCCAACTAGTGCCACCACTCATATCTGTTGTAACAGTAGTGGAAATATTTTTTAAAAAAACTTTTTTGACTGTGAAACATCAGTCAGCTAGTGTAATCTAATTGCAGTTGCCTGCCTGCCAGCGTGTGTGCCAGGCCCACTTGCCAACTAGTGCCACCACTCATATCTGTTGTAACAGTAGTGTAAATATTTTTTAAAAAAACTTTTTTGACTGTGAAACATCAATCTGCTAGTGTAATCTAATAGCAGTTGCCTGCCTGACAACGTGTGTGCCAGTCCCACTTGCCAACTAGTGCCACCACTCATATTTGTTGTAATAGTAGTGTAAATATTTAAAAGAAAAACTTTTTTGACTGTGAAACATCAGTCTGCTAGTGGAATCTAATTGCAGTTGCCTGCCTGCCAGTGTGTGTGCCAGGCCCACTTGCCAACTAGTGCCACCACTCACATTTGTTGTAACAGTAGTGTAAATATTAAAAAAAAAAAAATTGACTGTGAAACATCAGTCTGCTAGTGTAATCTAATAGCAGTTGCCTGCCTGCCTGCCAGCGTGTGTTCCAGGCCCACTTGCCAACTAGTGCCACCACTCATATCTGTTGTAACAGTAGTGTAAATATTTAAAAGAAAAACTTTTTTGACTGTGAAACATCAGTCTGCTAGTGTAATCTAATTGCAGTTGCCTGCCTGCCAGCGTGTGTGCCAGGCCCACTTGCCAACTAGTGCCACCACTCATATCTGTTGTAACAGTAGTGTAATTTAAAAAAAACTTTTTTGACTGTGAAACATCAGTCTGCTAGTGTAATCTAATTGCAGTTGCCTGCCTGCCAGCGTGTGTGCCAGGCCCACTTGCCAACTAGTGCAACCACTAATATCTGTTGTAACAGTAGTGTAAATTTTGTAAAAAAAAACTTTTTTGACTGTGAAACATCAGTCTGCTAGTGTAATCTAATTGCAGTTGCCTGCCTGCCAGCGTGTGTGCCAGGCACACTTGCCAACTAGTGCCACCACTCACATTTGTTGTAACAGTAGTGTAAATATTAAAAAAAAAAAAATTGACTGTGAAACATCAGTCTGCTAGTGTAATCTAATTGCAGTTACCTGCCTGCCTGCCAGCGTGTGTTCCAGGCCCACTTGCCAACTAGTGCCACCACTCATATCTGTTGTAACAGTAGTGTAAATATTTAAAAGAAAAACTTTTTTGACTGTGAAACATCAGTCTGCTAGTGTAATCTAATTGCAGTTGCCTGCCTGCCAGCGTGTGTGCCAGGCCCACTTGCCAACTAGTGCCACCACTCATATCTGTTGTAACAGTAGTGTAAATATTTTTAAAAAAACTTTTTTGACTGTGAAACATCAGTCTGCTAGTGTAATCTAATTGCAGTTGACTGCCAGCGTGTGTGCCAGGCCCACTTGCAAACTAGTGCCACCCCTCATATTTGTTATAACAGTAGTGTAAATATTTAAAAAAACAACTTTTTTGACTGTGAAACATCAGTCTGCTAGTGTAATCTAATTGCAGTTGCCTGCCTGCCAGCGTGTGTGCCAGGCCCACTTGACAACTAGTGCCACCACTTATATTTGTTGTAACAGTAGTGTAAATATTTAAAAAAAAACTTTTTTGACTGTGAAACATCAGTCTGCTAGTGTAATCTAATAGCAGTTGCCTGCCTGCCAGCGTGTGTGCCAGGCCCACTTGCCAACTAGTGCCACCACTCATATCTGTTGTAACAGTAGTGTAAATATTTTTTAAAAAACTTTTTTGACTGTGAAACATCAGTCTGCTAGTGTAATCTAATAGCAGTTGCCTGCCTGCCAGCGTGTGTGCCAGGCCCACTTGCCAACTAGTGCCACCACTCATATCTAATGTAAAAGTAGTGTAAATATTTTAAAAAAAACTTTTTTGACTGTGAAACATCAGTCTGCTAGTGTAATCTAATTGCAGTTGCCTGCCTGCCAGCGTGTGTGCCAGGCCCACTTGCCAACTAGTGCCACCACTCATATCTGTTGTAACAGTAGTGTAAATATTTAAAGAAAAAACTTTTTTGACTGTGAAACATCAGTCTGCTAGTGTAATCTAATTGCAGTTGCCTGCCTGCCTGCCAGCGTGTGTGCCAGGCCCATTTGCCAACTAGTGTCATCACTCATATTTGTTGTAACAGTAGTGTAAATATTTAAAAAAAAACTTTTTTGACTGTGAAACATCAGTCTGCTAGTGTAATCTAATTGCAGTTGCCTGCCTGCCAGCGTGTGTGCCAGGCCCACTTGCCAACTAGTGTCACCACTCATATTTGTTGTAACAGTAGTGTAAATATTTAAAAAAAAACTTTTTTGACTGTGAAACATCAGTCTGCTAGTGTAATCTAATTGCAGTTGCCTGCCTGCCAGCGTGTGTGCCAGGCCCACTTGCCAACTAGTGCCACCACTCATATCTGTTGTAACAGTAGTGTAAATATTTTTTAAAAAAACTTTTTTGACTGTGAAACATCAGTCTGCTAGTGTAATCTAATTGCAGTTTCCTGCCTGCCAGCGTGTGTGCCAGGCCCACTTGCCAACTAGTGCCACCACTCATATTTGTTGTAACAGTAGTGTAAATATTTTAAAAAAAAAATTGACTGTGAAACATCAGTCTGCTAGTGTAATCTAATTGCAGTTGCCTGCCTGCCAGCGTGTGTTCCAGGCCCACTTGCCAACTAGTGCCACCACTCATATCTGTTGTAACAGTAGTGTAAATATTTTTTAAAAAACTTTTTTGACTGTGAAACATCAGTCTGCTAGTGTAATCTAATTGCAGTTGCCTGCCTGCCAGCGTGTGTGCCAGGCCCACTTGCCAACTAGTGCCACCACTTATATCTGTTGTAACAGTAGTGTAAATATTTTTTAAAAAAACTTTTTTGACTGTGAAACATCAGTCAGCTAGTGTAATCTAATTGCAGTTGCCTGCCTGCCAGCGTGTGTGCCAGGCCCACTTGCCAACTAGTGCCACCACTCATATCTGTTGTAACAGTAGTGTAAATATTTTTTAAAAAAACTTTTTTGACTGTGAAACATCAATCTGCTAGTGTAATCTAATAGCAGTTGCCTGCCTGACAACGTGTGTGCCAGTCCCACTTGCCAACTAGTGCCACCACTCATATTTGTTGTAATAGTAGTGTAAATATTTAAAAGAAAAACTTTTTTGACTGTGAAACATCAGTCTGCTAGTGTAATCTAATTGTAGTTGCCTGCCTGCCAGCGTGTGTGCCAGGCCCACTTGCCAACTAGTGCCACCACTCATATTTGTTGTAACAGTAGTGTAAATATTTTAAAAAAAAGATTTTGGACTGTGAAGCATCAGTCTGCTAGTGAAATCTAATTGCAGTTGCCTGCCTGCCAGCGTGTGTGCCAGGCCCACTTGCCAACTAGTGCCACCACTCACATTTGTTGTAACAGTAATGTAAATATTAAAAAAAAAAAAATTGACTGTGAAACATCAGTCTGCTAGTGTAATCTAATAGCAGTTGCCTGCCTGCCTGCCAGCGTGTGTTCCAGGCCCACTTGCCAACTAGTGTCACCACTCATATCTGTTGTAACAGTAGTGTAAATATTTAAAAGAAAAACTTTTTTGACTGTGAAACATCAGTTTGCTAGTGTAATCTAATTGCAGTTGCCTGCCTGCCAGCGTGTGTGCCAGGCCCACTTGCCAACTAGTGCCACCACTCATATCTGTTGTAACAGTAGTGTAAATATTTTTAAAAAAACTTTTTTGACTGTGAAACATCAGTCTGCTAGTGTAATCTAATTGCAGTTGCCTGCCAGCGTGTGTGCCAGGCCCACTTGCAAACTAGTGCCACCCCTCATATTTGTTATAACAGTAGTGTAAATATTTAAAAAAACAACTTTTTTGACTGTGAAACATCAGTCTGCTAGTGTAATCTAATTGCAGTTGCCTGCCTGCCAGCGTGTGTGCCAGGCCCACTTGCCAACTAGTGCCACCACTTATATTTGTTGTAACAGTAGTGTAAATATTTAAAAAAAAACTTTTTTGACTGTGAAACATCAGTCTGCTAGTGTAATCTAATAGCAGTTGCCTGCCTGCCAGCGTGTGTGCCAGGCCCACTTGCCAACTAGTGCCACCACTCATATCTGTTGTAACAGTAGTGTAAATATTTTTTAAAAAACTTTTTTGACTGTGAAACATCAGTCTGCTAGTGTAATCTAATAGCAGTTGCCTGCCTGCCAGCGTGTGTGCCAGGCCCACTTGCCAACTAGTGCCACCACTCATATCTAATGTAAAAGTAGTGTAAATATTTAAAAAAAAACTTTTTTGACTGTGAAACATCAGTCTGCTAGTGTAATCTAATTGCAGTTGCCTGCCTGCCAGCGTGTGTGCCAGGCCCACTTGCCAACTAGTGCCACAACTCATATCTGTTGTAACAGTAGTGTAAATATTTAAAGAAAAAACTTTTTTGACTGTGAAACATCAGTCTGCTAGTGTAATCTAATTGCAGTTGCCTGCCAGCGTGTGTGCCAGGCCCATTTGCCAACTAGTGTCATCACTCATATTTGTTGTAACAGTAGTGTAAATATTTAAAAAAAAACTTTTTTGACTGTGAAACATCAGTCTGCTAGTGTAATCTAATTGCAGTTGCCTGCCTGCCAGCGTGTGTGCCAGGCCCACTTGCCAACTAGTGTCACCACTCATATTTGTTGTAACAGTAGTGTAAATATTTAAAAAAAAAACTTTTTTGACTGTGAAACATCAGTCTGCTAGTGTAATCTAATTGCAGTTGCCTGCCTGCCAGCGTGTGTGCCAGGCCCACTTGCCAACTAGTGCCACCAATCATATCTGTTGTAACAGTAGTGTAAATATTTTTAAAAAAAACTTTTTTGACTGTGAAACATCAGTCTGCTAGTGTAATCTAATTGCAGTTGCCTGCCTGCCAGCGTGTGTGCCAGGCCCACTTGCCAACTAGTGCCACCACTCATATTTGTTGTAACAGTAGTGTAAATATTTTAAAAATTTTTTTTTGACTGTGAAGCATCAGTCTGCTAGTGTAATCTAATTGCAGTTGCCTGCCTGCCAGCATGTGTGCCAGGCCCACTTGCCAACTAGTGCCACCACTCACATTTGTTGTAATAGTAGTGTAAATATTTAAAAAAAAAAAATTGACTGTGAAACATCAGTCTGCTAGTGTAATCTAATTGCAGTTGCCTGCCTGCCAGCGTGTGTGCCAGGCCCACTTGCCAACTAGTGCCACCACTCATATCTGTTGTAACAGTAGTGTAAATATTTAAAGAAAAAACTTTTTTGACTGTGAAACATCAGTCTGCTAGTGTAATCTAATTGCAGTTGCCTGCCTGCCAGCGTGTGTGCCAGGCCCATTTGCCAACTAGTGTCATCACTCATATTTGTTGTAACAGTAGTGTAAATATTTAAAAAAAAAACTTTTTTGACTGTGAAACATCAGTCTGCTAGTGTAATCTAATTGCAGTTGCCTGCCTGCCAGCGTGTGTGCCAGGCCCACTTGCCAACTAGTGCCACCACTCATATCTGTTGTAACAGTAGTGTAAATATTTTTTTAAAAAACTTTTTTGACTGTGAAACATCAGTCAGCTAGTGTAATCTAATTGCAGTTGCCTGCCTGCCAGTGTGTGTGCCAGGCCCACTTGCCAACTAGTGCCACCACTCATATTTGTTGTAATAGTAGTGTAAATATTTAAAAAAAAAATTTTTGACTGTGAAACATCAGTCTGCTAGTGTAATCTAATTGCAGTTGACTGCCTGCCAGCGTGTGTGCCAGGCCCACTTGCCAACTAGTGCCACTACTCATATTTGTTGTAACAGTAGTGTAAATATTTAAAAAAAAAACTTTTTTGACTGTGAAACATCAATCTGCTAGTGTAATCTAATAGCAGTTGCCTGCCTGCCAACGTGTGTGCCAGTCCCACTTCTCAACTAGTGCCACCACTCATATTTGTTGTAATAGTAGTGTAAATATTTAAAAAAAAAAACTTTTTTGACTGTGAAACATCAGTCTGCTAGTGTAATCTAATTGCAGTTGCCTGCCTGCCAGCATGTGTGCCAGGCCCACTTGCCAACTAGTGCCACCACTCATATTTGTTGTAACAGTAGTGTAAATATTTTAAAAAAAAATTTTTGACTGTGAAACTTCAGTCTGCTAGTGTAATCTAATTGCAGTTGCCTGCCTGCCAGCGTGTGTGCCAGGCCCACTTGCCAACTAGTGCCACCACTCACATTTGTTGTAACAGTAGTGTAAATATTTAAAAAAAAAAAATTTTGACTATGAAACATCAGTCTGCTAGTGTAATCTAATAGCAGTTGCCTGCCTGCCAGCGTGTGTGCCAGGCCCACTTGCCAACTAGTGCCACCACTCATATCTGTTGTAACAGTAGTGTAAATATTTAAATAAAAACTTTTTTGACTGTGAAACATCAGTCTGCTAGTGTAATCTAATTGCAGTTGCCTGCCTGCCTGCCAGCGTGTGTGCCAGGCCCACTTGCCAACTAGTGCCACCACTCATATTTGTTGTAACAGTAGTGTAAATATTTTTTAAAAAAACTTTTTTGACTGTGAAACATCAGTCTGCTAATGTAATCTAATTGCAGTTGCCTGCCTGCCAGCGTGTGTGCCAGGCCCACTTGCCAACTAGTGCCACCACTCATATCTGTTGTAACAGTAGTGTAAATATTTTTTAAAAAAACTTTTTTGACTGTGAAACATCAGTCTGCTAGTGTAATCTAATTGCAGTTGCCTGCCAGCGTGTGTGCCAGGCCCACTTGCCAACTAGTGCCACCCCTCATATTTGTTATAACAGTAGTGTAAATATTTAAAAAAAAAACTTTTTTGACTGTGAAACATCAGTCTGCTAGTGTAATCTAATTGCAGTTGCCTGCCTGCCAGCGTGTGACAGGCCCACTTGCCAACTAGTGCCACCACTCATATTTGTTGTAACAGTAGTGTAAATATTTAAAAGAAAAAAATTTGACTGTGAAACATCAGTCTGCTAGTGTAATCTAATAGCAGTTGCCTGCCTGCCAGCGTGTGTGCTAGGCCCACTTGCCAACTAGTTCCAACACTCATATCTGTTGTAACAGTAGTGTAAATATTTTTAAAAAAAACTTTTTTGACTGTGAAACATCAGTCTGCTAGTGTAATCTAATTGCAGTTGCCTGCCTGCCAGCGTGTGTGCCAGGCCCACTTGCCAACTAGTGCCACCACTCATATCTGTTGTAACAGTAGTGTAAATATTTTTTTAAAAAACTTTTTTGACTGTGAAACATCAGTCTGCTAGTGTAATCTAATTGCAGTTGCCTGCCAGCATGTGTGCCAGGCCCACTTGCCAACTAGTGCCACCCCTCATATTTGTTATAACATTAGTGTAAATATTTAAAAAAAAAACTTTTTTGACTGTGAAACATCAGTCTGCTAGTGTAATCTAATTGCAGTTGCCTGCCTGCCAGCGTGTATGCCAGGCCCACTTGCCAACTAGTGCCACCACTCATATCTGTTGTAACAGTAGTGTAAATATTTAAAAAATAAACTTTTTTGACTGTGAAACATCAGTCTGCTTTTTTGTGTCAGTCCCACAGTGTATACTGTGCCCACTTGCCCAGTGCCACCACTCATATCTTTTTTAATAGTAGTGTAAGTGTACATTTCAAAAAAATAAACTTTTTGGATTGTGAAACATCATTCTGCTTTTTTTGTGTCAGGCTCACAGCGTATACTGTGCCCACTTGCCCAGTGCCGCCACTCATATTTTGTTTAATAGTAGTGTAAGTTTACATTTAAAAAAAAAATGAGAGGCAGAGGCAGGCCACCCAGCAGGTGCCGTCGTGGTCGTGGTGCTGTGATTCCCTTTGACCTTACAATAATGCCCAGTGTTCAGAGGCCACGTACCATGAACGCAAAAAGTTCTGAGGAGGACCTAGTTGACTGGCTAACACAGGACACCCAATCTTCTACAGCTTCCGCTCGGAACCTTGACGCACCATCCACCTCCAGCTTAGCTTCGGGCACCTCTCAAGTGACCACTCACCCGCCTGCCGCCACCACCAACACTAGCACCACAGCCACTTCACTTGATCTGTCAGAGGAGTTATTGACACATCAGTTGGAAGAAATGAGTGATGCGCAACCATCATTGACAGAGGATGTAGATAACAGTGATATGTCTCAGTCAGGCAGCATTACAGACATGGACGTACGGTGTGATGATGATGATGATGTTGTACCCGCTGCTGCTTCCTTTGTTGATTTGTCAGATACAAGTGAAGCGGTTGATGATGATGCGTCCGTGGATGTCACGTGGGTGCCCGCTAGAAGAGAAGAAGAAGAGCGGGAAAGTTCAGATGGGGAGACAGAGAGGAGGAGGAGACGAGTTGGAAGCAGGGGGAGGTCGTCGCAAGGAGCTAGTGGCACAGTCAGACAGCATGCATCGGCACCCGGGGTCAGCCAGACAGCACGCCAATCAACGCATGCTGTTGCCACCACCAGAATGCCGTCATCGCAGAGCTCAGCAGTGTGGCATTTTTTTGTGTGTCTGC
The DNA here is from genome assembly GCF_027579735.1 of Bombina bombina. Taxonomy (NCBI): domain Eukaryota; kingdom Metazoa; phylum Chordata; class Amphibia; order Anura; family Bombinatoridae; genus Bombina; species Bombina bombina. Next base: position 1,085,684,873 of record NC_069502.1, read on the forward strand.
CTCTGACAACAGTGATGCCATTTGCAACCTGTGCCAAAAGAAGTCGTGGGAAGTCCAACACCCACCTAGGTACAACTGCTTTGCGAAGGCACATGATCTCACATCACAAACGCCGATGGGATGAACACATGAGTAGAAGCAGCACACAAACTCAAAGCCGCCATCCTCCTCCTGGTCCAGCATCTTCAGCCACGTCAACCACTGCTGTCCTCCTTGCCCCCTCTCAACCATCCGCCATTCCGTCTCTCTTCCGTAGCAGTTCCTGCTCATCTGCCCACAGTCAGGTGTCTGTCAAGGACATGTTTGAGCGTAAGAAGCCAATGTCACAAAGTCACCCCCTTGCCCGGCGTCTGACAGCTGGCTTGTCTGAACTCTTAGCCCGCCAGCTTTTACCATACAAGCTGGTGGAGTCTGAGGCGTTCAAACAATTTGTAGCTATTGGGACACCGCAGTGGAAGGTACCTGGCCGAAATTTCTTTGCACAAAAGGCAATCCCCAACCTGTACTCGATTGTGCGAAAGGAAGTAATGGCATGTCTGGCACAAAGTGTTGGGGCAAGGGTCCATATGACCACTGATAGCTGGTCTGCAAAGTATGGTCAGGGCAGGTATATCACCTACACTGCGCATTGGGTAAACCTGCTGACACTGCCACAACTTGCAGGCAGGCCTGCTGCCACCTCCTCTACTCCTCCTACTCCATCCTCTTCCATAACCTCCTCGGCTGAGTCCTCTTCTGCTGCTGCGTCTTGCTCCACATCAACGGCACCCCCCCAGCTCCGCATCTACTATTCCACATCCCGGATACGGCAGTGTCACGCCGTCTTGGGGTTGACTTGCCTGAAAGCAGAGAGTCACACCGGACCAGCACTCCTGTCCGCGCTGAATGCACAGGTGGATCAGTAGCTGACTCCGCACCAACTGGAGATCGGCAAAGTGGTTTATGACAACGGAAGTAATTTGGTGGCGGCATTAAAATTGGGTAAGTTGACACATGTGCCGTGCATGGCACATGTGTGTAATCTGATCGTACATCGCTTAGTGCATAAGTACCCAGGCTTACAGGATGTCCTGAAGCAGTCCAGGAAGGTGTGTGGCCATTTGAGGCATTCCTAAACGGCCATGGCGCACTTTTCCGATATCCATCGGCAAAACAACATGCCAGTGAGGCGCTTGATTTGCGACAGCCCGACACGTTGGATTTCAACACTCTTAATGTTCGACCGCCTGCTCCAACAAGAAAAAGCCGTTAATGAGTATTTGTATGACCGGGGTGCTAGGACAGCGTCTGCGGAGCTGGGAATTGTTTTCCCACATTACTGGGTGCTCAGGCACAATGCCTGTAGGCTCATGCGTCCTTTTGAGGAGGTGACAAACCTAGTCAGTCGCACCGAAAGCACCATCAGCGACATCATACCATTTGTTTTCTTCCTGGAGCATGCCCTGCGAAGAGTGCTGGATCAGGCCGTAGATGAGCGTGAAGAGGAAGAGGAAGGGTTGTGGTCACCATCACCACCAGAAACAGCCTTATCAGCATCACTTGCTGGACCAGAGGCAACGCTGGAAGAGGATTGTGAGGAAGAGGAGTCAGAGGAGGAATGTGGCTTTGAGGAGGAGGAAGACCAACCACAACAGGCATCCCAGGGTGCTCGTTGTCACCTATCTGGTACCCGTGGTGTTGTACGTGGCTGGGGGGAAGAATGCAGCTGTTCCAAACTAAATTAAAAAGTATGCTTTACACAACGTATAAGGGTGATGTCACAGCACAATGGGAATCTAACAGGGGAAGAGGTGAAAGTAATCCTCCGACTCCCACGACCACGCCGGCAAGGACAGGATGCTTTACAGACGTGTTGTTGATGGAGGACATGCGGAGCTTTTTAACTCCTATGCATCGCCACAGCCCTTCGGGGTCCACCCTCAGAGAACGACTCGACCGACAGGTAGCAGACTACCTCGCCTTAACTGCAGATCTCGACACTCAGAGGAGCGATGAACCCCTTGACTACTGGGTGTGCAGGCTTGACCTGTGGCCTGAGCTATCCCAATTTGCAATAGAACTTCTGGCCTGCCCCGCTTCAAGTGTCCTGTCAGAAAGGACCTTCAGTGCAGCAGGAGGTATTGTGACTGAGAAGAGAAGTTGCCTATGTCAAAAAAGTCTAGATTACCTCACCTTTATTAAGATGAATGAGGGATGGATCCTGAAGGGACTGACATTGGGCGATACATTCGTGTAAAAAAGGCCTGATGACTCTGAGATGAGCTGCCTTGGGCTAAAAATGGTCCACGCGCTGCTGTATTTTATCTTCGAATGCCGGATAACTTGCGTGACTTATCCGCCACCAACTAGGGTTCAAGCCGCAAAGTTTTAGGGGACTTTCTGCCTGGGAAACAAACATCAATTTTTCTGGCCGCTGCTACAGCAGCGGCTGCAACAATACCTAATTTTTCAGGCATGTGTACATGCCTAATTTTTCTGGCCTCTGGTGCAGCACTGTGGCTTCAAAAACCAAACCAATAAAAAAGGCACATAACATGGATTAAACTGATAGGAATAGTACTACTTAACACACCACTCCTTTCTGGTGGCACATTAGATTGCACGCGCAGTGCCCCAAATTTGAAGTAGGAGGACCGACCAAGCATCTTTTTCCATCTCCCGGTTCCTAAAATCCATGCCATATACACGTCCCCTGATAGGGGACGGAACAGGGATTAAACTGATAGGAATAGTACTACTTAACACACCTTATAATAATGCAGAGAGAGGCAATGCAGAGAGAGGAGCCTGAAGAAGAGGAGTCAGAGGAGGATGGTGGCTTTGAGGAGGTGGAAGACCAAACACAGCAGGCGTCCCAGGGGGTTTGTTGTCACCTTTCAAGGGACCCTTGGTGTTGTACATGGCTGGGTGGAGGAAGAGACCTTCAATGACATCAGTGAGGACAAGGAACGGGACATGGCTAGCTTGGTATCCAACCTTGTGCAAATGGGGAGTTTGCGGTTGTGAAATGGACTGTTTGCGGTTGTTTGTGGTGCGTTAAAGGGACAGTCTAGGCCAAAATAAACTTTCATGATTCAGATAGAGCATGTAATTTTAAACAATTTTCCAATTTACTTTTATCACCAATTTTGCTTTGTTCTCTTGGTATTCTTAGTTGAAAGCTTAACCTAGGAGGTTCATATGCTAATTTCTTAGACCTTGAAGCCCACCTCTTTCAGATTGCATTTTAAAAGTTTTTCACCACTAGAGGGTGTTAGTTCATGTATTTCATATAGATAACACTGTGCTCGTGCACGAGAAGTTATCTGGGAGCAGGCACTGATTGGCTAGACTGCAAGTCTGTCAAAAGAACTGAAAAAGGGGCAGTTTGCAGAGGCTTACATACAAGATAATCACAGAGGTTAAAAGTATATTATTATAAATGTGTTAGTTATGCAAAACTGGGAAATGGGTAATAAAGGGATTATCTATCTTTTAAAACAATAAAAATTCTGGTGTAGACTGTCCCTTTAAACGGGGAGTTTGGTCTGTCACTGTGAAGCGGGCGTAACCCTTACACTACCTGGTCGATACAACATCATACCTGATGTTTTAAAGCACGTTATTCCAAACAATTTAGGAATGTTAGTTGAATTATGCCCTTTGTGGCTTAAAACCAGACTCTGCATCAACTATGTAATTTTCCATGGGAGTTTTGCCATGGATCCCCCTCCGGCATGCCACAGTACAGGTGTTAGTCCCCTTGAAACAACTTTTCCATCACTATTGTGGCCAGAAAGAGTCCCTGTGGGTTTAAAAATTTGCCTGCCCATTGAAGTCAATGGGGGTTCGCCCAGTTCGCCGTTTCGCAAACTTTTGGGAAAGTTTGCGTTCGCTGTTCGGGAACCGAAATGTTTAGGTTCGCGACATCACTAAACTACACTAGTAACCCCTAAACTGCCACCCCCGCATCACAAATACTATAATAAACCTATCAAACCCTAAACTGTCGCCCCCCCCACATCGCTACTACTATAATAAACCTATTAACCCCTAAACTGCCATCCCCCTGCATCACAAATACTATAATAAACCTATCAACCCCTAAACCGCCAGCCCCCCACATCGCTACTACTATAATAAACCTATTAACCCCTAAACAGCCATCCCCCTGCATCGCAAATACTTTATTAAACTTATTAACCCCTAATCTGCTGCCCACCCACATCGCTAACACTAAATAAACATGTTAACCCCTAAACCGCCGACCCCCCATATAGCCAACACTAAATAAACCTGTTAACCCCTAAAGTCGGCCCCCCACATCGCAACCCCTAAACCTAACACCCCCCCTAACTTTAAATTAAATTTACACTATAACTACCTTTAAATAAATAAAAACTTACCTGTCAAATAAAAAAAAACTAAGTTTAAATTATAAATTAACCTAGCATTACTATATTAAAAAAATAAAATAAACAAAAAATAAAAAACTTATGTTACAAAATTAAAAAATCCTAACACTACAAATTTTTTTTAAAAACCTAACATTAAAAAAAACAAACAAACAGTAACATTATGAAAAATGAAAAAACACTCGCCTAGATTTAGAGTTTTGCGTTAGAAGGGGTGCGTTAGCTAAGCGTGTTTTTTTTCCCCCGCACCTTTTAAACAACGCTGGTATTTAGAGTTCTCTGAAGGGCTGCGTTAGGCTCCAAAAAGGGAGCATACAGGCATATTTACAGCCACTGCAACTCTAAATACCAGCGTTGCTTACGGATGCGGCCAGCTTAAAAAACGTGCTCGTGCACAATATCCCCATAGGAAACAATGGGGCAGTTTGAGCTGAAAAAAAACCTAACACCTGCAAAAAAGCAGGGTTCAGCTCCTAACGCAGCCCCATTGTTTCTTATGGGGAAACACTTCCTAAGTCTGCACCTAACACCCTAACATGTACCCTGAGTCTAAACACCCCTAACCTTACACTTATTAACCCCTAATCTGCTGCCCCTGCTATAGCTGACCCCTGCATTTTATTATTAACCCCTAATCTGCCGAACGCACACCGCCGCAACCTACATTATCCCTATGTACCCCTAATCTGCTGCCCCTAACATCGCCGACACCTATATTATATTTATTACCCCCTAATCTGCCCCCTTCAACATTGCCCCTACCTACTTACACTTCTTAACCCCTAATCTGCCGACCGGACGCCACTATAATAGATGTACCCCTAATCTGCTGCCCCTAACATCGCCGACACCTATATTATATTTATTACCCCCTAATCTGCCCCCTTCAACATCGCCGCTACCTACCTACACTTCTTAACCCCTAAACCGCCTCACTCCCACCTCAAAAACCCTTTTGCGGGACATGCCCCAAAGAAAAAAGCTCTTTTGCATTTAAATAAACATACAATACCCCCCCAACATTACAACCCACCACCCACATACCCCTAATCTAACCCAAACACCCCTTAAAAAAACCTAACACTAAGCCCCTGAAGATCTCCCTACCTTATCTTCACCACGCCGGGTATCACCGATCCGTCCAGAAGAGGGTCCGAAGTCTTCATCCTATCCGGCAAGAAGAGGTCCAGAAGAGGGTCCGAAGTCTTCATCCTATCCGGCAAGAAGAGGACATCTGGACCGGTAGACATGTTCATCCAGGCGGCGTCTTCTATCTTCATCCATCCGGCGCGGAGCGGGACCATCTTGAAGCAGCCGACGCGGATCCATCCTCTTCTTCCGGCGACTCCCGACGAATGAAGGTTCCTTTAAGTGACGTCATCCAAGATGGCGTCCCTCGAATTCCGATTGACTGATAGGATTTTATCAGCCAATCGGAATTAAGGTAGGAAAAATCTGATTGGCTGATTGAATCAGCCAATCAGATTCAAGTTCAATCCGATTGGCTGATTGGATCAGCCAATCAGGTTGAGCTCGCATTCTATTGGCTGATAATGTAGGTTGCGGCGATGTGCATTCGGCAGATTAGGGGTTAAAATGTTTTATTAGAGTAGGGGCGATGTGGGGGGACCTCGGTTTAGGGGTACATAGGTAGTTTATGGGTGTTAGTGTACTTTAGAGCACAGTAGTTAGGAGCTTTATAAACCGGCGTTAGCCCAGAAAGCTAACTCCTGACTTTTTTCTGCGGCTGGAGTTTTGTCGTTAGAGTTCTACCGCTCACTTCAGCCAAGACTCTAAATACCAGCGTTAGAAAGATCCCATTGAAAAGATAGGATACGCAATTGACATCAGGGGATCTGCGGTATGGAAAAGTCGCGGCTGGAAAGTGAGCGTTAGACCCTTTCCTGACTGACTCTAAATACCAGCGGGCGGCCAAAACCAGCGTTAGGACCCCCTAACGCTGGTTTGGATGGCTAACGCAGAACTCTATATCTAGGCGACTAAGATTACAAAAATAAACTAAATTATCAAAAATAATAAAAATTAAACCTAATCTAATACCCCTATAAAAACAAAAAAGCCACCCCAAAATAACCCTCCCCATCTATCAATAAACTACAAATAGCCCTTAAAAGGGCCTTTTGTAGGGCATTGCCTTAAGTTAAACAGCTCTTTTACCTACAAAAATTACAAAGTACCCCTAATAGTAAAACCCCCCACCCAACCAACCAACCAACCCCCCAAAATAAAAAAAAATAAAGGGGCATTTGTATGGGCATTGCCCTTAAAAGGGCAATCAGCTCTTTTGCGCCTCCTAAAAAATAAAAAAGCCCTATTCTAAAAAAAAAACACCCCAAAAAAATAAAAAAAACCCTGACACTTATCCCAGAAAATATACTCACAGTTGGTGAAGTCCGGACATCCATCTTCATCCAGGCGGCGAGAAGTCTTCATCCAGGTGGCGACATCTTCATCCATCGCGGGGGCATCTTCTATCTTCATCCCAGTGGTGCAGAGCTGTGGCGGTACGGAGCTGCCCAGGACCGGGTGCAGCAGAGACATCCAGTGCGGAGCCTCCTCTTCATATGATCTCCACCACACACTGAAGCTTGAATGCAAGGTACCCTTTTTATATATAAAAAATAAAATCAGCCAATAGGATGAGAACTGCTTAAATTCTATTGGCTGTTTTTAGACTTAGCTTTTTTGTTATTTTTGGGGGTTGGTTGGGTGGGGGGGTTACTGTTAGGGGGGACTTTGTCATTTTTTACGTAAAAGAGCTGATTGCTTCAGGGCAATGTCCTACAAAGGCCCTTTTAAGGGCTATTGGTAGTTTATTGTTATCTTAGGGGGTGTTTTTATTTTGGGTGGCTTTTTTGTTTTTATAGGGGTATTAGATTAGGTTTAATTTTTATTATTTTGGTGTTTGTTTATTTTTTGTTTGTTTTGTAATGTTAGGTTTTTTATTTTTTCATAGTGTCAGTGTTAATATTGTAATTAAGTTTTTTTTTGTTTTTTTTTTAACAGTTATGTTAGGTTAATGTTAATTTATGTTAGATTAGGTTAATTTATAGCTTAATCTTAGAGTTTTTTTATATCACAGGTAAGTCTTTATTTATTTGAAGGTAGTTATATTGTAAGTTTAATTTAAAGTTAGGGGGATGTTAGGTTTAGGGGTTAATAGTTTAATTTAGTGTGTTGCAATATGGGGGGCCGGCAGTTTAGGGGTTAATAGGTTTAGTTTAGTATTAGTGATGTGGGGGGCCGGTGGTTTAGGGGTTAATAGGTTTATTTTAGTAGTAGCAATGTGGGGGGCCGGCGGTTTAGGGATTAATAGGTTTAGTTTCATATTAGCGATGTGGGGGCGGCAGTTTAGGGGTTAATAGGTTTATTATAGTAGTTGTGATGTGGGGGCGGGCAGTTTAGGGGTTAATAGGTTTATTTAGGTGTTAGCAATGCAGGGGGCGGCGGCAGTTTAGGGGTTAATAGGTTTAGTTTAGTATTAGTGATGTGGGGGGCCGGTGGTTTAGGGGTTAATAGGTTTATTTTAGTAGTAGCAATGTGGGGGTCCGGCGGTTTAGGGATTAATAGGTTTAGTTTCATATTAGCGATGTGGGGGCGGCAGTTTAGGGGTTAATAGGTTTATTATAGTAGTTGTGATGTGGGGACGGGCAGTTTATGGGTTAATATGTTTATTTAGGCGTTAGCAATGCAGGGGGCGGCGGCGGTTTAGGGGTTAATAGTTCTATATAGTGTTGGCAATGTCGGGGTGGTAGATTAGGGGTATTTAGACTAGGGGTTTATGTTAGGGTGTTTTTACATAACTTTCTTTTCCCTATAGACATTAATGGGGAATGCGTTATAGCGATCGCCATTCCGCTATCGCAGGTGTTAGTTTTTTTCTAACACTTTCTCTCCATTGATGTCTTTGGGGGAAAACGTGAACAAGCACGTCAAGCAAGGCCTTGGCTTTTATGCGTTATGGAGCTTAAAGCACCATAACGCACAAAAAAGACAGGTTTTTTTTAAAACTTGTAATGGCAGCACTATGGAGAGTGCGATACTGCTCATTTTTTTTGCGTTATTTATGCACCGGGTTTAGAGCACAACTTGTAATCTTGGTGTATGATTGCATGAGCTGCTCTGTACATGATATCTGGCACATCAAAAGAAAACTAGTGACTCATAAAAACAATAATTACAAAAAAGGGGGATAAAGCTCTATGTAACTCCAAATAAAAGTTTAAATTACAATATTCAAACAGTGTCCAATGTAATATTAATTACATTAAATTGTTGGTAAATTGTAACCAAACTTTGGGGAATAGATAATATCATGTGTAACAAAATGATGTATCACAGTTAAAAGTGCTGACAGTGAACTGTATGTAAACACCCAAAAACCCAATAAAACCTCAATAATGGGAAAAAAATTAGAATTTTTTAAAATATATATATATACTAATACAGCGTTTATATGATTAAGGTTATATTTTATTAATCACTATTTTTTTATTTTAATTTTAAATATGGTATAATGATAACAAATTACTAGTTTTTATTCTTATACTCTATATCCCTGTAAACTCAATTATTAGGTAACCTCCACCCAGTATGAGTTTTTCCTCTTTGTCCCTCAGGACTAATGGGCTTATATACAGTATATAATTTATTTTTATGTTAAAAAATATATAAATGTTATTCATATTAAATATATAAAGATTGTATATTTAGAGTATGTCATTTTTAAAAATAATATTTTACCTATACAGCATCTATGTTATTAGGGAGATGTTTTATTGATTTTGTAGAGTCCATTGTTTAGATAAATTATACGATTGTAAATGATAATAAGCATATCTGTAGCAGTCCTGAACCAATCAGAATATCAGGTTGAGGTTTATATATAGTGGCACACAATATAGACTTTGATGTACTGCTTGAGAAAGGCTGTTAGATCAGCCGAAACGCGTAGCAGGAAACTAAAGCACAGAAAAAAGACTGCCTTTTTACTAAGCCATCGGACGCTGTGAGCAATGGAGCGGCATTGGATCCATACACAACTCCTAAGGTCAGAAGGTCACGGAGAGCAACATGTGATCAAGATGGCTTTACGGTGCCTGCAAAACCAAAGATGGAGGAATACAGAGGATCAGGGCTCAAGGACGTGCTATAAGGAGCGTAGCTGATGCGGCTTAAAAGGCTCTTCTGAAATAAATGGCTCTTACTGGTAATTGCCTTATAAACATTCAGAACTATTCTGTCACATAAATGCTGCAGTAAAGGATTGCTACAATCTGATTGACAGATTTTTTCAATAAGTCCTGGGCATATAATTTTTTGTAATCTTGGCCAGCTGATACTTATAATTTTTAAATTAGTTATACACATTGTATCTTTGATTTGAATCGTATAGGAATTTATGATGAAATCTTTTATGAAGTGGTTTTATGAATGAATTATTGTTTAAATTTTATATTTTGAATGAATTAGTAAAAGTTGTTACAGTTTAACTTGATGACTATATGATTTTTTTTCTCCCTCTTTTTAAGCATCCCATGAGTGGTTACTTTTTAGAATGATTTTGCTTATGCACATAGTATCATTTTGAATAGCAAGTACACATATACTTCATTACAGGTGATCTTATCTTTTAGACTGAGACTCCAATTTGGGTATCTTTAGGTGCACCCAAATATATATATTTTAAAATTTTGGAATAGATAATATCAAATAGCTATTTATAAGCTTGTTGCTATTCACTACTAGACCTTCAGGTGCTCTTTAAAGAGGCTTCTCACAGAACTTCCCAAGTCACTCTCCCAGAACTGCTCTGGACTGGAGCAACAGATGGCATAGATGTCTATTCTGAAAAATAAAGTAGGGGGCACCACATAGCGTATACTGAGATGTCCCAAAACCCCTTGAAGGAACTCCAATAAGTGTACTCACATTTGTGAAAACACCAATGCAATGATGTCTATAAATAAACTGGAACCTCTGAGTTGCCCAAACTCACTCTATTCAGCAGCAAGTAGATAAACCACTCAAACAAATGTTTTAATATTAGTTAAAAAATGTGCAATACATATAGCTCATACAATAAAAAAAATTAAAATGCTCTTGCATTGCGTTTTTTTTGGGACTAAAATAAGCTAATTACAGCCCGTTTAATTAGGAAAGTATCGTATGTATATGTGTATGTAGGCATATAAATATATATGGGTGGGTGTAACATAGTAACATAGTAACATAGTAGATGAGGTTGTAAAAAGACCGAAGTCCATCAAGTTCAACCTATACAAATCTAAAATATATACAAAAAGCTCCAGTTAAGCTTAAATAATCCCACTAAATGTAACCCATTTAAGACTAGCAATCATATCCATGAATTTTGTTTATAGACAGAAATTTATCCAAATAATTTTTAAATGTATCTAGGGTATTGGCATTCACTACCTCCTTTGGTAATGAGTTCCAAAATTTTATTGCTCTTACAGTGAAAAAACGTTTCCGTTGCAGGAGATTAAATCTCCTTTCCTCCAACCTTAAATTGTGACCTCCGGTCACAAACAATTTTCTTGGAATAAACAGCGCTTCTGCCATCTCTGTATATGGGCCTTGAATATATTTATATAAAGTAATCCTGTCACCTCTTAAGCGCCTTTTTTCTAAAGAAAACAGACCCAGTTTGGCTAGCCTCTCCGCATAGGTTAAATTCTCCAATCCCCTTATTAGCTTTGTGGCCCTTCTCTGAACTTTTTCTAGTTTTGCAATATCTTTTTTTGTGATCGGTCCCCAGAACTGCACTCCATACTCAAGGTGAGGTCTTATCAGGGCTTTATATAGTGACAGAATTATGCTTTCCTCCCTTGAGTCAATGCCTCTTTTAATACATGCTAGTATCTTATTAGCCTTTGAAGCTGCTGCCCTGCATTGTGCACCCATCTTTAGTTTGTTATCTATTACTACTCCCAAATCCCTTTCCTCCTGTGTTTGGCTAAGTCTTGTCCCATGTAAATAATACGTTGCCTGCTTATTTTTACTTCCAAAATGTAGAACCTTGCATTTTCCTGTATTAAATCTCATTTTCCATTTACCTGGCCATAATTCTAATTTTTGCAGGTCCCTTTGTAACGAAAGTTCATCCTGCTCTGACCTAATGACCTTACTTAACTTAGTATCATCTGCAAAAATAGAGATGTCGCTATTTAATCCTAGCTCCAAGTCATTTATAAAAATATTAAAATGAATAGGGCCCAGCACTGATCCCTGGGGTACTCCACTGATTACCTTTGTCCAATCTGAGTATGATCCATTTACTACTACTCATTGCTCCCTATCTTTAATCCAGTTATTTATCCACAAACTAACATTTTCAGCTATTCCCAGTCCCTTAATTCTGTGCATTAATCTCTCATGTGGCACTGTATCAAACGCCTTTGCAAAATCTAAGTATATCACATCAACTGATTCCCCTTTATCTATATTTTTACTTACTTCCTCATAGAATCTAATTAGATTAGTTTGACATGATCTATTTCTCATAAAACCATGCTGATTAGAACTCATAATCTTGTTTACACGAATATGCTCATCAATATAATCCCTTATAATCCCTTCAAATATCTTCCCCACTATTGATGTCAGACTAACTGGTCTATAGCTTCCTGGATCATCCCTACTTCCCTTTTTGAAGAGTGGCACCACATCAGCTTTACGCCAATCCCTGGGTACCATGCCTGAGGATAATGAGTCTTGAAAAATTAAGAGTAGATGTTTGTGTATAACAGTGCTAAATTCCCTCAACACCCTTGGGTGTATTCCATCTGGGCCTGGAGTTTTATTTACCTTAATATTATCCAATTTGTTCCTGATATCCTGTATACATAACCCAATTAATGGTATGGGCTGGCATGTTCTATTTTGTTCCAAAGTATCATCCAATGGTTACTCTCTTGTGTATACTGAAGAAAAAAACTGGTTTAGTATCTCAGCCTTCTCCCTGTCGATGTGAATCATGCTACCCTCCCCGCATTTTAATGTACCTATATTGTCTTTCTTAGATTTTTTGCTATTTATGTACTTAAAGAATCTTTTATGGTTAGATTTAGAATCCTTTGCAATTAATTTTTTATTTTAAATTTTGGCTAATTTGATTGCTTTTTTGCATGCTTTGTTACATTCCTTATAAATATGGAATTTTGAGTCTGTACTATTTTATTTGAATAATTTAAATGCCCTACGTTTTTTCCTAATTTCTCTTAACACATTTATATTCAGCCACATTGGCTTGGATTTTTTATTTTTATTTTTATAACCATATGGTATTTGTTGATATGTATATTTATTTAACAAAGTTTTAAATGTTATCCATTTATCCTCTGTATTTTTATTAGAGAATACTTTGTCCCAATTTATGTTATTTAATGATTTCCTTAAATCGTTGAATTTTGCTTTCTTAAAATTAAAAGTCTTGGTTAAACCTTTAAGACACTGCTTATGAAAGGAAATTTCAAATGTGACCATGTTATGATCACTGTTACCCAGATGTTCTTTGACTTCTATGTTTGATATTATATCTGTATTATTTGATAGCATTAAATCCAATATAGCGTTACTCCTAGTTGGCTCCTCTATTAATTTGATGGCATGATGAAAGACATGTAGTCCGAAACGTTGCTGTCTTTTTTGTGCTCTTGACTATGAAATAAATACTGAAGAATTATCCATTGGAGTGCTGCTATTCTCTTTATTTTTGAATACTTTTCGCTGGGTTGTGCAGTACCCAGCTATAGCGTGCACCTTATATCGTTGCAGTGTGTGCTGGACTTTTTGTGATATCCTCTATTAATTGTGACATGAAGTTATCCCTGAGAACATTTATAAATCTATCCCCCTTGGCTGAATTACTAGTTTCATTGGCACAGTTTATATCAGGGTAGTTAAAATCTCCCATAATTACAGCACTGTTATTAGCAGCCTTACCTATTTGTATTAGTAGTTGAGTTTCATCCAGGTCACTAATGTTGGGGGGCTTGTAGCATGTTCCTAGTAATATTTTTTTAGGATTTTTCCCCCCACTCTTTATTTCCACCCACAGGGTCTCTACATTGTCGCCTGTATCAGAAATATCTTCCATTATTGTAGGTTTAAGTTTAGGTTTAATATACATGCAGATTCCTCCACCCCTTTTATTATTTCTGTCCCTTCTAAATAAAGTATACCCCTCTAAGTTAACTGCCCAGTCATGTGAATCATCCCACCAAGTTTCAGTTATACTGATAACATCATAGTCCTCTTCTGCAACTAAGAGCATCTGCTCCCCCATTTTACCCGTCATGCTTCTTGCATTTGTTGTCATACATTTAATTTTCATGTGCTTTCTGCTGATACTTGGTGTGCTTTCCTTCATACTTTCTAATGTGACATTTCTTAAGTCATCTCTTCCTTGAGATATCAAAGGACTGACAGATTCACAGACTGATCTCTCTATTCTATTGTGTTCTAACTGACCCCCCCCCCCCCTTTGCCTAGTTTAAAAGATTCTCTAAACTTGCTACCATCCTTTTCCCCAACACACCTGCACCCATGTCATTCAGATGCAATCCATCCTTACTGTACAAATTGTACCCAAGTGAAAAGTCAGCCCAGTGCTCTAAAAAGTCAAACCCCTCATTTTTAAACCATGTTTTTTTTTTTTTTTTTTTTTTTTTATTATTTTTTATTGAGGATCAAAAAAATATATGCATACATAAAAAAGGTTTGAGAGGTACATACATGGCTTCAAGTATTCACAACATATTTTGCAAGCAAAGGTTACAAACATCACCAGTACTTTTAACATATATATAAGTATACCTGGAAGAATTCTTTCCTCATTATTTTCTCCCCTACTCTGTGATCCGGGTCACTCTTGGACCTTAGTAGTTGTAAATTTACTATGAGCAAGGGTTAACATTATATAAAAACACGTAACAAACAAATGCATCTACAAACAGAATTATACTAAATTGATAGTTATATGATAAGATGCTTTAGCCACAACTGAAAACACCTAAAGACCTCATTACAGTGCCAATTAAAAGTAAACGTAGCAGGTGGAGTGTCTAGCAAACTCCTATTGAACAAAAGGGAAACAAGATATTATCAAACAGGAGATCATGCCATTTGAAGTATTTTATCCATTAATCTGCTCATATGAATATGCACTATTTCAGTAATATTGAGCAATAATATCCACTCAAAGGGGGCATAGCTCTGGGATCTCTAGGAAGCAGATATATGCAAACGTTTTCCTGGATTTTGTGATACAATGTGCTATCAGTATGTTATATTGGTCATGTACCATTCAGTCAATTATAGGTTGAGATAAATTGCAAAAAGCTATACTAACTCTTATCTCCCTCACAGCTTTGGCCGCTAGCCCCAGAGGAGAATCTTATGTTAACTTTATACTGTCAACCACAATGAAGCCAAAGCAAGTTAGACAGCATTTGAATTATATCCTATACATAGGATATCATACTCGGGCCCCCCCTCACAAAAGCCCATCTATCTAGGGTACATTCAGAAAATGCCTCCAATTGTCCTGGCAAACACTATAGAGACAGAAAGCTATCTATGCATTTGTTATGGTGGATATAGTGTGTAGGAGCTGATGCTTCCATGATCTAATAAATAATGCGTAGTACCTTCAACAATATCAAGCAAAGCAGTGCGGGTTTAAATAGATTGATAAGTAAAACAGCTACTTCAACATAACATGAAAAGTGTTTGCTTTTTTACTGCATAACACTAAAACAGGGTAGGGATTTAACAGTTAACTTTTAACCGCAACTAAAACATACTTCCAGTAACCTTATGGTTAGATTATAACATGTAGTTATTTATTCAGCCATAGGGTTTTGTTTGCAGATAGGGTAATAGTTTAAGTGTCCCGTAGATGCTTCCCTGCTGATATTGAGTGGAAACAGACGGCAAAAGCCTCAGAGTAAATACCTCTAATAGTTCACCGATGTAATTGTGAGACGCCTGTATAAAAAGTGCTTGATGTGGATCCATAGCTTGTTTAAGAAGATCGTTCTCATCGCCTCTAATAAACATGCAAGCAGGTAAAAGGCAAGTCTCCCCATTGTCCGCATCGCCCAGAGAACCCCCACCAAGTTCTCCCAGGAGCGCAAACAGCGGAGAGGTCTCCTCTATCTTTTGGGGCCTAGATAAGGCTCTGGTTGCCTCCATATTCGGCAAGTTCATATTGAATGAGATCCCCTTGTGTGGGGTAGTTATTGAAGAAGTGCAAAAATGTATCTTGCGAAGAGATTCGTGTTTCATGCTGGAAGGCGATTTCATCAGTTTTATGTTATTCATTTGTGGGCCCGATGTGTGCTTGGTCAAAATGGTGCTCTGTTGCGTGTTCGTGGCATCTGTTTCTTGGGGTCCCCCTGACATGTCACCTTGTCTAAAGCTACGATTAATCAGATAATCCAGTGGCGCTTTATCTATAAGGCTCAGCATAACTTTCTCAAAGTTTTCAAAGTGTTTGTTGATACAGCTTTGTAAGTCTATCTCCCACGTGGTGGCCATTTTCAGCTATTATACCGATATTAACTGGATCTTGTCTGTCTTATTCTTGCGATGCTTTCCACCTTTCACTGTCGGTAATAATTTGATAATGTTCCTACTGGCACTGCTGTCATCAGTTGTGGCTAGATACCTCGGTATACCGAGGGGGAAAGCGTTGCCTTTTGTGAGCCGCTGCTCTAGGCCTTTACTGTCTGTTCCCAGCTTCAGCGTCAAAAATACAGTAAAAAAAATTCCCCCAATAAGGTACACTGCAGTATAGTGATAAAAGATATAGTCAGTGAAGGAACATTCCCTGTAAGATAGTTCTGATTATCGGCGGTTTTGTCAGAGTTTCGGCTGGAGCTTCAGGAAGTGCGACCACTCAGGTCGCAGTTTAGACATGCCCCCCCTTAAACCATGTTTTTAACCATGAATTAACAGACCTTAGCTCCTTCTGCCTTACTGAATTAGCACACTGCACTGGTAATATCTCAGAAAATATTACTTTGGAGGTCCTTGCTTTAAGCATGCTACCTAACTCCCTGAAGTCATTTTTTAGGACTCTCCATCTCCCGCTGATTCCTTCATTAGTACCAATATGTACCATGACTGCAGGATCAGACCCACATCCTCTAACAATCTATCAATACACTCCACAATATGCCTAACACGAGCCCCTGGAAGACAGCAAACCTATTTAAAGGGTCTGGATGACAAATTACCCTATCAACCTTCCTAATAATAGAGTCTCCTACCACCAGCATCTGTCTCAGGCCCTGACTTGTTTGCCCCTCTTCCATGACTGAAGGACTGTTAACTATAGTATGCCCCTCTACCATGTCTGAAGGACTGCCCACCATAGTATGCTGCTCTTCCACAACTAAAGGACTGTTCACTATATTAGGCAACACAGCCCTCTCTGACACTGCCACCCCTGAACTGAAATCCCCAACATCTTCACTTAATCTGGCAAATCTGTTGGGGTGTACCAGCTTAGAACTGGCCTGTCTCTTCCGCTTACCTTTACCTCGCCCTCTAACTGTGACCCAGCTACATCTTGGAGTCTCCTCATCTGAATCATCTCTATTCCCACTGCTAGAACCATTAACAATTAGCTCAGTCCTATCCATTTCCCTTTCAAGTGTCTGAATTTCATGCAGTGTTGCAATTCGTTCCTCCAGAACTCCAATATGAGTTTCTAAAGAGACAATATGCTCACATTTACCACAAACATATGTATATGTATATGTGTATGGGTGTGTTTGTAGGTGTGTGTATATATATATAAAGAGATGAAAAAAATGGAGAAAAGATCAGAAATAAATAAAAGGATTCCTTAGCCATCACTTCCCATATTATTCCAGCATTAATAAAACAGAGAATCAACACCTACGTGTGTTTGTGCATGTATGTATATGTGTGTATGTATGTGCGTATGTGTATATAATATGTAAATAAATGCTAGTGTCGGCATTCACTTGTGTATATGTAGGTGTGTGTGTCTGTTTTTGCATATATGTATGTATTATGTATATAAATGTGTATGTGTGTAGATGTGTATGTGCAGGTGTGGATGTGGATGTATGTATAGATTTGTGTATTTGTGTATGCATACTGTAAGGGCCAGATTACAAGTGACACGCTAATGATAGTGTGGGCGCAATAACAAATATTGCTTGACCACACTACCATTAGCGCACAGCTTTGATATTACTAGTCCGTGGTAAATAGCATTAACCAGAGAAAGAGACTTCGTTCAAGCACAGTCTATACTTTGAATAGATAGTTATAGTTATAGTTTGCGCTCAAAACTATACTCTCAAAAAGCTGAAACTGTGCTGGAATTGAAATACTCAGACAAACCCGTCTGGCACCAACAACCAAGCCACGTTCAAAGTCACTTAAATCCCCTTTCTTCCCCATTCTGATGCTCGGTTTGAACTTCAGCAAGTCATCTTCACCACGTCTAGATGTCTAAATGCATTGAGTTGCTGCCAATAATTAGCAATTTGTGTTACCAAGCAATTGAACAGGTGTACCTAATAAAGTGGCTGGTGAGTGTGTATATATATATATATATATATATATATATATATATATATATATATATATAT
>NC_069502.1:1086055445-1086067945 GCF_027579735.1 Bombina bombina
GTTTGTGTATGTGTGGATGTATATTTGTGTGTGTGTGTTTGTGTGTGTATGTTTGTGTTTTTGTGTTCATGTATATATGTATGTATGTTTGTGTGGGTTTGTATGTATGTGTGTGTATGTATGTTTGTGTGTGTTTGTTTATGTATATATGTATGTATGTTTGTGTGTGTGTATGTATGTTTGTGTTTGTGCATGTATGTTTGTGTATGTATGTATGTTTGTGTGTATGCATATTTGTATGTATGTTTGCGTGTGTATGAATGTATGTTTGTGTGTGTATGTATATATGTATGTATGTTTGTGTGTATATGTATATATTTATGTATGTTTGTGTGGGTTTGTATGTATTTGTGTGTGTATGTATGTTTGTGTTTGTTTATGTATATATGTATGTATGTTTGTGTGTGTGTATGAATGTATGTGTGTGTCTATGTATGTTTGTGTGTGTGTATGTATGTTTGTGTGCGTGTATGTATGTTTGTGTGTGTATGTATGTATGTATGATTTGTGTGTGTGTATGTATGAATGTATTTTTGTGTGTGTATGTATATATGTATGTTTGGTATGTGTATATGTATGTTCCTGTGCGTGTACTCTGTGACAATTAATAGGGGATACTATTTTAATGAACTTAATATATAGTCTACGATAGACTGACTTCTTGATATAAGTAAATATTTAACACATCTCTGTTTTAGCCTTCGAATGTATCTATGACCTATTTAGGTCCATTCAACATTTTATTTTATTAAATATCACCTTTCCCATTAATAGTATATGCAAGTCTTACAAAATATTATAGCCCATTGGGAAAAGTATGAAGTTTTAGTGTTAATTGGACGTGTGTACCATCTGTCTAAACTAACCTATTGATCAAATACACATCATGTTCCGAGTAATTTCATCTTAATCAACATTCAAGCTTGTCCAGGATAATAAAGTAATAGCTGGCTGGAGAAGGCCCGCAGATAATGATCTGTCCTACCAAGTAGAGAAGTAAGCTCTGCGGTTTGGTGTTTTTGATAGGCCCTATCTTCCCAAGGCAGATGGATTTGGTGAGAAGGCTTAAATACAGATTTTCATAGATTTACACCTCAATCACGCATTGAAGTTTTAATACAAATCCCAAATCATCATTGTTTGTATATGATTCTTTCACTACATAAACAATGTTACTTAGTTACATCAAATGGAAATAAATGTTCGACCTGGCAATGTGGCATAGATTATCCTCTGATTCTCTGTTAAACCACTATAACATAAATATAAAATCATATGTGTGTGTGTGTATATATATATATATATATATATATATATATATATATATATATATATATACACACATACAGATGTGTGTGTGTGATATATATACACATACACACACATATATATTTACATGTGTGTGTATACACACAAATATATATATATATATATATATATATATATATATATATATATATATATATATATATACACACACACACACACACACACATATATATATATACATCCAAACATATATTAACACACTGCTATAATAGCTCCTTCACTTCAGTAATTCAAAATATCACCCCAGGTCCACAGGACCAATATACCAGTCTAAATAAAAATAGAAAACAAGCAAAGCACAACCCGTGCAAACAAAAGACAACAAAACATTACGTATGTAAATATTTCCAAAGTGTTTAATAGTATATTACAAAAAAAGAAACATCGCTTTTTAAATAACGTTATATTATCTGAAAATTAAGTTATAATTGAGAGAAAAAAATGTGGGTCATTTACCAAGCTAAATATTTATATGACTGTTGTATTTAACTCTGAAATTATTTGCATTGTAACATACAATTTTCTTACAATATGACTGCTCTGAGATATTTTTTTTGCCCTATAAATGTACACGAATTTACAATGTAAAAATGAAAAATTATATTCTTTTAGGTGCATAAACGTTTAAGTATAAATGTCATAACTCACAACAATCCTATCACATATATATATATATATATATATATATATATAATGATAGAGAATTGATTATTTACCAGGGGATGCCATGTGTGTTGTTGTTTTTAAATATTAGTGATACCAGCTAAAATATATACACAAGTAAATGCATTGCACAGGGAGGGTAGCGCAAATTTAACTGGTAGATATTGATATATTAATTTGTATAAAATATAAAGGTCCAATATTCATCACTAAATTCTATGGAGATTTTGCACAATGTTTCCATTTGTTTGCTTTTCAACTGAAATAGAATCTACTTAAGTATTTTGCATTATGCAGTGAACAGCTTTAATATAATTGTAACTTAGGTTGCAAAATATTAAAAAGTAACCTGTTGTTCAACCTTTTATAGTAGCTTTAGTTTTTGTTCCAAAATATTGAAATTCCTATATGTAAATAACACTGTAAAATATACTATGACCCTTCACAGAGATAAAATAGTCTGCTTAAAAAAAAGTATAATTCAAGCACATTGAATCGGAAGCTAAAAATTTGTTTTGATGTGGACATGAAATTCCATTCACCTTTTTTTCTAATCCCTAAAATAATCAAAATTGTATTTTCAAGTAAAAACACGTTGGGATTCACCTCCTGTTAATGCAAGGTTGAATGGGCTGCCTGGAGCAAAGCAGAAGTTTAACCCGTTGGCTAACAAAGAGAGCTGCAACACATTACTTAGCAATGTGCTGTAGCCGTCTCTGGCAGACAAGTAGTTAATACAAAAAAAAAGTGCTACAGCAGTACTGTTAGCCAGGCAAATACAGGCTTCATTCAGCACATTACAATGTACTTAGTATTTGGGGGGAGGAGGAACAGCAACTTGATTTCTGAGGGTAATTTATTTTTTCTTTCATTAAATCCTGCAAACAAATACAAAAAGTCTAAGCTCCCAGGAGAAACTTGTTAATGTAAATAGATGCATTAACCAAGCTACCTTCATTCTTAAAGTCCCAGTTTTAGAGAGAAAATAGATTTGTGTTCTTAAATACATAACTATAATGTGTATGCATGAACACAAAAAAGGAATGTCTCCTGAATGCCAGAGTACTGAATCATTTCCGCTCAAGAAGACAATTTATTTATTATAATTTTATGATTTTTATATTGCTTATATATTGGGAAATGTGAACTGTATATTACTTTAGGGCAAGTAAATATACAAAGCAACGCATTAAACTTTTTTATTGACCCAACCATATGGGGTTAACCCATTGTATTAATTCCAAGGCTACCAAAACTTAGAAAGTGCAATTGAGCAAAGTACCTTACATAGACAGGGATTAGAGTTCATTATAAAATTGAGAAAAACACCAACATCACAGAATAGATAAGAAAAAGGAATACTGTATTTAATTTAGAAAGTTTTTTTTACATATAGATAAACACTCAGTTAAGGAAACAAGATTTAAGCGCTGTAAGTGGATTTTTAGAGAACATCCCCAAGCGACTAGGAAATACTCAAAATAGCTTTGCATAAAATTACTACAGTTGCATTATAAGCTTTCTATAGCTGGTGTCCCTTTATTAACCTCAGTCAGGTCACACCATGACTGCTAAGTTTATCCAGGAACACTTACTGTCTAGGGGGACGCAGAAATCGCAAGAAATAGACATCAGAATGAGAGAAAGAGAGAGGGTTGAAAGACAGGCAGAAAAACATGAGGAAAGAGGAACTGAGAGCATTGGAGAGAGGTAACATAGAGACTGGGGAAGTGGGAGAGAGAGATGGTGAGACAGGCAGGGTTAAGTTGAGAAATGGAGAAAAGATGTAGAGAGACAAACTTAAAAAAAGGAAGAGACAGCCTGACTAAGTCATGCAGAGACAAACAGAGGGGAATAAAATGAATGAATAAAGAGAGAGGTTTAGATGTGGAGAGTTGAGAAAATTACTCCACAAGACAGCAGGTAAAGGAAACATGGGGGTTTCAGAAGAAAAAAAGAAAGAAAGAAAGAAAGAAAGAAAGAAAGAAAGAAAGAAAGAAAGAAAGAAAGAAAGAAAGAAAGAAAGAAAGAAAGAAAGAAAGAAAGAAAGAGACATCTTGAGAAAAGAGACAGATATCGAGAGATAGAGAGAGAGTAAATTTAGTTAGGCAAAATAAAACTGAATGAAATAACGAACCTTAGCAATATTATTTACAAGCATTTCTACACATATAATACAACTGGGATATGACCTCATCATTGAGATATACATAATTCATATAAAAATTTGAAATAAAAATAAAAATCTGTTACAGTCATAAACTATTATTTTTCCACATTAACCAATAACCCACACAGGCAGTGACAGAGGTGTAGAAAAAAGGTGCTTACGAATAAAATGATTGTCTGCTGAACAAAAATATATATAAAAAAGAGAAAAACAGAAGATTGCATCTTGGTTGGACCAATACTTGGACATAACAGAAAGAAAGAAGATATCAATAAAATAAATGAAAATAAAAAAACAGATAATTGTGATTCCCTCTTCAAAAAGTTCCTGGTAAGAATTGGGAATAGAGTTTTTACCTAGATTTAAATTCCCCAGAAACAGGGGAATCATCATGCAAGTGGCTGTGCGTCCATGGAAAGCGCAAGAATAGATGATGCTTGTCCTTAAAGATTCTAGATGTCACCTTTTTATGTCCTCTAGCATTTGTTGACAGTCTTTGGAAGTTCAGGTCCATTGCTGTTGGTTTGGCTTTGTCCTGATCTGTCTGTGGAAGGATGTCTGTCTGGGTTATAGTGTGTCTGTCTGTTTAGCTATCATACATCACATTCTGAGTCGCTGGATGTGACCGAAAGGATGGATGTCCCAGTCTCAGCTCTCTCCGCCAGGCTGGACACACTTGTGGTGGGACTGGCCGCCGCTGTAGAAGGAGACTCTGCCGAGCTGTGAGTGGGGCAGCCAGGATCTGCCAGCGACCTCATACCGCTCTGTCCAATAGACTGGTGCTGAAGCCTAAAGAGATAGGGCAGTTGGGGAAGGGTTGGTATAACAAACACAATAGTAAATATTACAAATAGGGACTCCCCTTTTTTGTACAACATATGGGTCATCTGGATAAGAGCAAATACTTTTCTCAGCACAATTCAATAGATTATATATTTTACATTATACATGAAGTTGCCCTTCTCTTAATTCATAAACTGAGGTATTACTAGTGAAATCATCTTTTGTAAGTGACACTTGAAATCTGCCTTAAAATACAAGCATTACTTATAATATTTTTAATAAATTTGATACTTAATGTATACATTTTTTTATCATATTACCTGAGAAATATAATCAAAATAACTTGCTCTAATAGTAACTTGGCAATTATCAAACAATAAAGACTATTTATAGAATTAAGCCTAAAACATAGATACTTTTATTACAAATACTTTTCCCTTCAACCTGTAAATATTTAAAAGCACAATTAACATTCAGGTATATATGATGAAGACTCAGGCTGAGCTTAAGGAAATAAAAATTGCATTCATGCTTTGTAGTGTTTTACATAATAATGAAACGCATCAGTATAAAACAGCATGTAGTAATATAACAGAGTAATATTTTGTCTAGTAATTTTACAAGGATATATTTTCAGATGTGCAACATAGATGCTGGGCAAAAATAATCATTTCAAATATACTAATCTATGTCTGATACCAGCCTTCTAATTTTATAACATTTACAGCCATGATTTGTACAATTCTCACATTTACTACAAACGTGCATTATCTATGAGAAATATAAAGCTTCCATGTTGAATTAATACAAGTCAATAAAATATTCCACTTAGGTTTGTTGTCAAAATATTTTCACAATACTTTAAAATCTGTGTAAATTTTAAAATAGCATAAAAGTATAAACAAAACAGAGACTTTCTGGAGTTTATACTTAACAGTATATTTTTCTCAGTTATACTAAATTCATTTAAATTACATATTATTTATTATAAAGTCACCTAATTATTAGGTATATGTAAAGCATAAACAATATTATAAAGCAAACATGGAGCAAATGTAAATGCACCCACTGTGTATTTTACATAACGTATTTAATAAGGTATGTTAAATGCTAGGCCAAACATTCAGGTGCATATTCTTAAAAGCGAAATCGCAAGTTTACAGAAGAAAATATGACTTTCTAACAAGTTAATAGCAAATAGCAAATCCCAAGAAGATGTTTAAATGTGCATAAATTAGTAAAAGGGTTCATCTATACACTCTCCAGACCAATATTAAAACAAGTAAATATAAGTCTAAGTCCTAGATTTCTGCAAAAAAAACTTTATTTACTGGAATTATAATATCTGATAATTATTGCATAAATAAAGGAGCTATTTGATATATATATATATATATATATATATATATATATATATATATATATATATATATATATATGTGTATATATATATATATATACACCACACACACACACATATATATACACACACATATATATATATATACATATATATATACACAAACACACATATATAAATATATATATATATATATACACACACATCTATACATATACACACACACAAACACATATATATATATATATATATATATATATATATATATATATATATATATATATATATATATATATATATATATATATATATATATATATATATATATATATATATTAGTTTGTTGTTAAAAAAAACTGTTACTCATCTATAAACATTCAGGTTCTCTCTATTCATTAACGTTGATCCTGGTTATAGGGATGTTATAAATGTATATTGTGTAATGATTCGAATGTCAATACCTTTTCAGGGGACAAAAGCCCCCTACGGTTAACCTTGTTTACAATTTAAGCATAGCCGCTCTAATTCCCCAATTTGCCTTAACAAAAAAAATGAAAGACGTAAACAGTTTTTTTTCCCTGTCTTTCTTTTCGTATAAGTGAAGACAACTCTGCAAATGCTATAATTTGCCAGAATGTACTGAGACAATAGCCACACACATAGGACGTTTGTTTACAGACTTGCTGTGCTAATTAAATGGAAATACCAAGATTGTAGATGTTATTTAAAGGGTTTTAATACTTTATATTGAAAGTAGATTCAGCTAATGAGTCTGTAAATACAACAATAATATATTAATGGAATAATTACACACCTGATTGCTCATAGGCAATACTAAATATTATGATGTATGAGACAGATAAAGCCACTAAATTCTGACTCTAGGTAAACCTATCATTGTACATTACTAGATAGTGTTAATTTGTTTTAACATAATTATTATAAATATTATTATTATTATTATCATCATTATTAGTATTATTATTAAACTAAAAAGTTCTTAAATATAGTGGCATAACATCTATAATTATTACTGCAATTTTGATTGTAAAAGAAAAAAATAGGGACTCACATTATGATTATATTACAAGCATTGTGAGCATTACCTGCCCCAACTACATGTATCATCTATCTATCTATCTATCTATCTATCTATCTATCTATCCATCTATCATGACTATCAGGCATATATGTATATATTGTTGCACCACTTTATTTGTTATAATAATTTTAAATATATATATTTTTTTACATATGTCTATGAGCATATACATAATTTAAATAAGAGGTTTTTTTTAACATTCTTTAATATATTATTTATTTATCCTATTTGTATACACACATACACACACACACACATATATATATATATATATATATATATATATATATATATATATATATATATATATATATATATATATATATATATATATATATATATATATATACATATATATATATATATATATATACACACACACACATACTAGTGTGTATATATTTGTGTGTTTATATATATATATATATATCCACACACATATACAACACACATTCATACACACACACACATATATATATATATATATATATATATATATATATATATATATATGCACACATACTAGTCTCCACACACATATACATTTATACATACACAAACACATTCATACACATATATATATATATATATATATATATATATATATATATTCTGAAACAGAAAGGTATGACAGTGATTTGGTGTAGGTGCTGGGTTTATTCGTCAGGTGAGATTTCTAGTATCTAGTGGCATAAATCATAATCTAACAGATTACAACATTAGCTGGAGTTGTGACTCTTGGTACTCAGTGTCAAGGTCCTTACCTGTTTTTAGCAGCTGCTGCCCTATCTCTTTGCCTTCGGTTTTTGAACCAGTTGCCCACTTGTGTTGGTGTCAGGCCGGTGGCCTGGGCTAATTCCCTTTTCTTGCTAGGGTTGGGGTAAGGATCCTGTAGGTACCACTCCCTTAGGAGGCTTCGAGTCCTCTCCTTGAAGCAATGAGTTTTCTGTTCTCCATCCCAAATGGTCCTGGGCAGGGGGAACTTCTTCCTTACCCTATACTTGTCAACTGGTCCTAAGGGGCGACCCCTAAGCTTCTCGGCCTCCTGGTAGTGAGCCTCTAGCCACATGGCCTGCAGCTTTCCATGGGACTCCTTAGTGAACTTGTGGTTCTCCAGGATGTGGTAGAGGTCTCTGAAGTTGCCCGTGTGGAAGGCCACCACCGCCCTGGCTCTCAGGATCGACTCGTGCTTGTTGATGGCCTCACATGCCCCTGGTGCCACCGGTAGGGACCATAGGAACCTCCCCAGCCTCTCAATGTCCCCGGTCTCCTCCAGCGTCTCGCATACGCTGGCCACTTGCTCCGGGGAGAAGTTGAGAGTGGGCAGCTGAAACATGGACAACTCTTCTTGGGCTCGGGAGCCACTGTTGCTGCTGCTGACGCTGCCGCTACCGCTGGCCAGGAGCAGAGTTCGATCGGTGAAGTTGGGCAAAAAGAAATGGGTGGGATAAAGCTCTAAAGGGGATCTGAAAACCATGGAATGACCGGAGAATGGGAGATAATCAAAGAGAAAAAAAAAAATCACAACACAACAGAGTCAAGAAGATTCAATGATTGAACAGCAATCGCCTAATGACAACGGCCTCATAATATCTCCCCTAAATCCACAGTGAGTGCAGCATTGAAACATTTTGTTTCGCTTTTCTATTGGTCTTCTAGGTGTCGTTGTGCCGTCTCCATGGTTGCACTGCCAATCACTGTCAAGTGTGCCAATCAAGACCTAGTACGTAGTGCTTTTTATCACTTCCCCTAAATGCAAAGGGGAGGGGGGTTATCTCAAACTCTAATCTTAGTACTACCCCTTCCCCTAAATAAGGGATCGTATAATGTGAAAGGCAGTGCGAACATATTTGTTGAATGGGATGAGCAATTAGAGGGTGGAATATTATTGTGATCTTAACGAGCCTCGTTAAGGATAAAGGAGATATGGGGGAGGGGTTGTGGGGAGGAGGCGGTGGGAGGGAGGGGGAGTAAATGGGCCAGGCTGGAATACACGCTGGAATAAAGGGCTTCTAACTGAGACAATTTACACATGATTTGCACGTAGTTTCACTTCATTCTGCCCATCTGAACACTAATAGTGCCGGGGAAGAAAGGAAAGATGAGATCATTAGAGCCATCCTCATAGGATGACCCTGTCAGCAGCACAGGCACCAGGTTCTGGGTTAAGCCCTGGTTTTCTCGCAGACTCTGGCACTTGGCACATTGTGCCTATCATACCCCAACAGGCCACACTCACTAAATGCAACTTTAACAGCACTTTCCCCAACACTCTGAGACTTGTATTGTTATTAACAGGTTTAGAGCCAGAACTAACCCTTTAAAGCTATTGCAGAATTTTCACATTCTATATGATATTCATGAAATGATGTCTTTATGTCACGAGAAAGCAATAGATACAGACACAAACACATTGCATACTACTACTACTATTACTAATACTACTAACAATAATAATAATGGTTTTAAATGATTGGTTACTACAAAACATTGTTGTGAAACCAACAGCTTATTCACTAACCTGCTATTTACATTTACAAAATCCCACATTAATTATAGAAATTATGCACTCACTCTGTTTATGAGTAGTATAAATACAAACGTATATACAGTGAGTACCTTTTTAATGTTTACATTGCATCCATCACCTTTAGTTTTCTCTGCTTTTCTGTGATACACCTTGTAACATCCCTATATAAATGAGTGTTATTTTATATGTTTTCTGTCTATATGTGAATTTAAATACCTACTAGAAGGATGGTATTACTGACTTGTGGTTATATATATATATATATATATATATATATATATATATATATATATATATATATATATATATATATATATATATATATATATATAGAAGTGGGAATATTATGAAAGTGGCATCACTCCCTAAAATGCACTTCTATACTAAGCTCAGTTTTTATAGCACTCATCCTGAGTTTTAATCTTTTGGAAATAATAATAATAAAAAAATAGAAATTATACTCTTTTTCACTCCATTTAGGTATATTACATACTTGATTGTTAATAATATAAAAATAAGAATATAATGTAAATAATGACCAACACCATCATCAGCACATATGTATATATGTATATAGTGCAAACTCATTTACAAATGCATTTACAATTTTGCTGCCATCCCATTGAAGTAACAGGGTCTTTATATTTTTACACCTCACTCCATACACAACTTGACAATTTAAATGCCTGGATGCACGTGTGATAAATACTATAAAGCAGGGTATAGTGTAATTGCCATGTCCCACAAGCTAATGGTTGTCCCCTATTCTCTGCTGCTATGCAACTATTTTTATTATTGGGTATGTCGCTTTTAAGGCGATTTAATCAGCATCTTGATCCTCCAACTCCTTTGTTTGGATTGTGTAGCTATGGAAGTGTGACTTACAGAGATTTCTACGGGTCACGAACGTCTTTCCAGCCTAACTGTGTATATTTAGACAGGACTTTGCTTGGTGTTAAAAAGTGTATATTTTGAATAGGTTCACACACAGTAGCAAACAATACCTACATTGTAAAGGCATGTACAGCTCGTATTGAAACGCAGCATCCAGACTTCTGCTAATCTGCCCTCAATAAAGCTGAAATAATTATCCTAAGCTGCCTTTCTACAAGAAAAAATCATTGAGGAATTCAAAACTTTTTTAAAGATCTTTTCTGCATTCCGATGCAGATCTAAGGGTAAGGAATAGAGCACAAAGTATTTCTATGGAAAAGAGATATTACAATTAAACTAGAGAAAGCATAGGGTGACATAGGTGGTGTAATAATACCACAATGTGTGCTGATGGGTCACACTAGGCTGCCACTGATTGTGATCTAGTATAATGCTCAGGATATAATTCCATGTGACATATGAATAGATCCCATAGACCTGCTGTATAGGACTAGTAGCACCAGACTCATTTCTCAATGCAGCATCCCTCATACGTCATTGACTCTAGTTCAGTTTCTAAATCTCTCATGTTACCTTGTATAAGACTCAGCTGCTTTTACTCATTATATTATCCTTGCTTGAGGTGGAGATCAACCGGATTTAGCTGTGCAACCTATGGATTTTCAGGTATGTTGAGAAAAAAAAAACAGACTATTCTGCAAATTGCTGCATGTTTATTGACTGATCCTACTTTACCATCCATAATAATTACAAAGAATTCAACATACAAATGCAATGATTCATGTCACCAAGATATTTAAATTACCCTAGAACAAGTTAGGTTTAATTCAGCAAAATATACAACACACAGGATATAACTAAATGTACTTTTGTTCCTTACAATTACATTATACTCTGGATTAAACGTTGCATGAGAGCACATTTTATGCATGAAACAAGTAGTCATGTAATGTTGTCTATTGTGATTTATTGTCAACATTATCCTTGACATTGTACATGACTAATGTTTTGTCTGTAAAGAGTGAAATGGAAGCTGGGTTTGGAGCAGCATATAGCCTGTGATTTAGTTCTTCCCTAAGCCTGTTAGGGACACATTCTCATGTCCTTAAATGCACAAGCAGATAATTGTTGTCGCTCTATCTTTGTGTAAGGGGGCCAGGGTGTAAATGCCGTTTAATGACTGCAGCTGCTGGCTGAAAACTGTCAATGGAACAAGCAAACTCTGAGCTCCTGAAATGTTCTTAGCACCACATTGCCTAATGCATCTAAGAACAAAATGTAGCTGCAAGATTGTGATGTTAGGATGAAGGTCTGAGCTGCAAGATCAGCAGAGAGACAAACAAGAGGACTGCAAAACAAACCACACTCCAGGCTGCAAATCCTTTCCGGATCCTGTAAGTTACTTATGCACACACTGGAGCAGGTCCCGCTGAACAGACGTTTTGTTCCTATTTCTTGCCCTTTTATTACATGCACATGGTTTTAGATGGGGATTTCCCACTGGTCTCTTTAACATATATCTTTTAATTTATCTATATCTATATATCTATATCTATATATATTTATATATATATATATATATATATATATATATATATATATATATATATATATATATATATATATATATATATATATGTAAGTATATTATTAATATTATTATATACAT